>NW_027365131.1:0-137099 GCF_046119375.1 Phyllobates terribilis | reverse complement strand
AATTTCTCCGCATTGCAAGGTGCAATTCTGAAATTTTTTGCCTTTTCCTGCTCCTCTTAGCATGATAAAGAAGATTCAAAGAGAGTGAGATGCCAGCTCCTTTCATTCAGTCAGTAGCTTCAATCATTTCTGGATGTTTTTCAATGGCAAAAATCAATGAATATTGTAAATGCACAAACAGTAATTTCTCCGCATTGCAAGGTGCAATTCTGAAATTTTTTGCTTTTTCCTGCTCCTCTTAGCATGATAAAGAAGATTCAAAGAGAGTGAGATGCCAGCTCCTTTCATTCAGTCAGTAGCTTCAATCATTTCTGGACGTTTTTCAATGGCAAAAATCAATGAATATTGTAAATGCACAAACAGTAATTTCTCCGCATTGCAAGGTGCAATTCTGAAATTTTTTGCTTTTTTCTGCTCCTCTTAGCATGATAAAGAAGATTCAAAGAGAGTGAGATGCCAGCTCCTTTCATTCAGTCAGTAGCTTCAATCATTTCTGGTATATGAATAACATGATGTTTTTCAATGGCAAAAATCAATGAATATTGTAAATGCACAAACAGTAATTTCTCCGCATTGCAAGGTGCAATTCTGAAATTTTTTGCTTTTTCCTGCTCCTCTTAGCATGATAAAGAAGATTCAAAGAGAGTGAGATGCCAGCTCCTTTCATTCAGTCAGTAGCTTCAATCATTTCTGGACGTTTTTCAATGGCAAAAATCAATGAATATTGTAAATGCACAAACAGTAATTTCTCCGCATTGCAAGGTGCAATTCTGAAATTTTTTGCTTTTTCCTGCTCCTCTTAGCATGATAAAGAAGATTCAAAGAGAGTGAGATGCCAGCTCCTTTCATTCAGTCAGTAGCTTCAATCATTTCTGGTATATGAATAACATGATGTTTTTCAATGGCAAAAATCAATGAATATTGTAAATGCACAAACAGTAATTTCTCCGCATTGCAAGGTGCAATTCTGAAATTTTTTGCTTTTTCCTGCTCCTCTTAGCATGATAAAGAAGATTCAAAGAGAGTGAGATGCCAGCTCCTTTAATTCAGTCAGTAGCTTCAATCATTTCTGGACGTTTTTCAATGGCAAAAATCAATGAATATTGTAAATGCACAAACAGTAATTTCTCCGCATTGCAAGGTGCAATTCTGAAATTTTTTGCTTTTTCCTGCTCCTCTTAGCATGATAAAGAAGATTCAAAGTGAGTGAGATGCCAGCTCCTTTCATTCAGTCAGTAGCTTCAAACATTTCTGGAATATGAATAACATGATGTTTTTCAATGGCAAAAATCAATGAATATTGTAAATGCACAAACAGTAATTTCTCCGCATTGCAAGGTGCAATTCTGAAATTTTTTGCTTTTTCCTGCTCCTCTTAGCATGATAAAGAAGATTCAAAGAGAGTGAGATGCCAGCTCCTTTCATTCAGTCAGTAGCTTCAATCATTTCTGGACGTTTTTCAATGGCAAAAATCAATGAATATTGTAAATGCACAAACAGTAATTTCTCCGCATTGCAAGGTGCAATTCTGAAATTTTTTGCTTTTTCCTGCTCCTCTTAGCATGATAAAGAAGATTCAAAGAGAATGAGATGCCAGCTCCTTTCATTCAGTCAGTAGCTTCAATCATTTCTGGACGTTTTTCAATGGCAAAAATCAATGAATATTGTAAATGCACAAACAGTAATTTCTCCGCATTGCAAGGTGCAATTCTGAAATTTTTTGCTTTTTCCTGCTCCTCTTAGCATGATAAAGAAGATTCAAAGAGAGTGAGATGCCAGCTCCTTTCATTCAGTCAGTAGCTTCAATCATTTCTGGACGTTTTTCAATAGCAAAAATCAATGAATATTGTAAATGCACAAACAGTAATTTCTCCGCATTGCAAGGTGCAATTCTGAAATTTTTTGCTTTTTCCTGCTCCTCTTAGCATGATAAAGAAGATTCAAAGAGAGTGAGATGCCAGCTCCTTTAATTCAGTCAGTAGCTTCAATCATTTCTGGACGTTTTTCAATGGCAAAAATCAATGAATATTGTAAATGCACAAACAGTAATTTCTCCGCATTGCAAGGTGCAATTCTGAAATTTTTTGCTTTTTCCTGCTCCTCTTAGCATGATAAAGAAGATTCAAAGAGAGTGAGATGCCAGCTCCTTTCATTCAGTCAGTAGCTTCAAACATTTCTGGAATATGAATAACATGATGTTTTTCAATGGCAAAAATCAATGAATATTGTAAATGCACAAACAGTAATTTCTCCGCATTGCAAGGTGCAATTCTGAAATTTTTTGCTTTTTCCTGCTCCTCTTAGCATGATAAAGAAGATTCAAAGAGAGTGAGATGCCAGCTCCTTTCATTCAGTCAGTAGCTTCAATCATTTCTGGACGTTTTTCAATGGCAAAAATCAATGAATATTGTAAATGCACAAACAGTAATTTCTCCGCATTGCAAGGTGCAATTCTGAAATTTTTTGCTTTTTCCTGCTCCTCTTAGCATGATAAAGAAGATTCAAAGAGAATGAGATGCCAGCTCCTTTCATTCAGTCAGTAGCTTCAATCATTTCTGGACGTTTTTCAACGGCAAAAATCAATGAATATTGTAAATGCACAAACAGTAATTTCTCCGCATTGCAAGGTGCAATTCTGAAATTTTTTGCTTTTTCCTGCTCCTCTTAGCATGATAAAGAAGATTCAAAGAGAGTGAGATGCCAGCTCCTTTCATTCAGTCAGTAGCTTCAATCATTTCTGGACGTTTTTCAATAGCAAAAATCAATGAATATTGTAAATGCACAAACAGTAATTTCTCCGCATTGCAAGGTGCAATTCTGAAATTTTTTGCTTTTTCCTGCTCCTCTTAGCATGATAAAGAAGATTCAAAGAGAGTGAGATGCCAGCTCCTTTCATTCAGTCAGTAGCTTTAATCATTTCTGGACGTTTTTCAATGGCAAAAATCAATGAATATTGTAAATGCACAAACAGTAATTTCTCCGCATTGCAAGGTGCAATTCTGAAATTTTTTGCTTTTTCCTGCTCCTCTTAGCATGATAAAGAAGACTCAAAGAGAGTGAGATGCCAGCTCCTTTCATTCAGTCAGTAGCTTCAATCATTTCTGGACGTTTTTCAATGGCAAAAATCAATGAATATTGTAAATGCACAAGCAGTAATTTCTCCACATTGCAAGGTGCAATTCTGAAATTTTTTGCTTTTTCCTGCTCCTCTTAGCATGATAAAGAAGATTCAAAGAGAGTGAGATGCCAGCTCCTTTCATTCAGTCAGTAGCTTCAATCATTTCTGGACGTTTTTCAATGGCAAAAATCAATGAATATTGTAAATGCACAAACAGTAATTTCTCCGCATTGCAAGGTGCAATTCTGAAATGTTTTGCTTTTTCCTGCTCCTCTTAGCATGAAAAAGAAGATTCAAAGAGCGTGAGATGCCAGCTCCTTTCATTCAGTCAGTAGCTTCAATCATTTCTGGTATATGAATAACATGATGTTTTTCAATGGCAAAAATCAATGAATATTGTAAATGCACAAACAGTAATTTCTCCGCATTGCAAGGTGCAATTCTGAATTTTTTTGCTTTTTCCTGCTCCTCTTAGCATGATAAAGAAGATTCAAAGAGAGTGAGATGCCAGCTCCTTTCATTCAGTCAGTAGCTTCAATCATTTCTGGACGTTTTTCAATGGCAAAAATCAATGAATATTGTAAATGCACAAACAGTAATTTCTCCGCATTGCAAGGTGCAATTCTGAAATTTTTTGCTTTTTCCTGCTCCTCTTAGCATGATAAAGAAGATTCAAAGAGAGTGAGATGCCAGCTCCTTTCAGTCAGTAGCTTCAATCATTTCTGGACATTTTTCAATGGCAAAAATCAATGAATATTGTAAATGCACAAACAGTAATTTCTCCGCATTGCAAGGTGCAATTCTGAAATTTTTTGCTTTTTCCTGCTCCTCTTAGCATGATAAAGAAGATTCAAAGAGAGTGAGATGCCAGCTCCTTTCATTCAGTCAGTAGCTTCAATCATTTCTGGACGTTTTTCAATGGCAAAAATCAATGAATATTGTAAATGCACAAACAGTAATTTCTCCGCATTGCAAGGTGCAATTCTGAAATTTTTTCTTTTTCCTGCTCCTCTTAGCATGATAAAGAAGATTCAAAGAGAGTGAGATGCCAGCTCCTTTCATTCAGTCAGTAGCTTCAATCATTTCTGGTATATGAATAACATGATGTTTTTCAATGGCAAAAATCAATGAATATTGTAAATGCACAAACAGTAATTTCTCCGCATTGCAAGGTGCAATTCTGAAATTTTTTGCTTTTTCCTGCTCCTCTTAGCATGATAAAGAAGATTCAAAGAGAGTGAGATGCCAGCTCCTTTCATTCAGTCAGTAGCTTCAATCATTTCTGGACGTTTTTCAATGGCAAAAATCAATGAATATTGTAAATGCACAAACAGTAATTTCTCCGCATTGCAAGGTGCAATTCTGAAATTTTTTGCTTTTTCCTGCTCCTCTTAGCATGATAAAGAAGATTCAAAGAGAGTGAGATGCCAGCTCCTTTCATTCAGTCAGTAGCTTCAAACATTTCTGGTATATGAATAACATGATGTTTTTCAATGGCAAAAATCAATGAATATTGTAAATGCACAAACAGTAATTTCTTCGCATTGCAAGGTGCAATTCTGAAATTTTTTGCTTTTTCCTGCTCCTCTTAGCATGATAAAGAAGATTCAAAGAGAGTGAGATGCCAGCTCCTTTCATTCAGTCAGTAGCTTCAAACATTTCTGGTATATGAATAACATGATGTTTTTCAATGGCAAAAATCAATGAATATTGTAAATGCACAAACAGTAATTTCTCCGCATTGCAAGGTGCAATTCTGAAATTTTTTGCTTTTTCCTGCTCCTCTTAGCATGATAAAGAAGATTCAAAGAGAGTGAGATGCCAGCTCCTTTCATTCAGTCAGTAGCTTCAATCATTTCTGGACGTTTTTCAATGGCAAAAATCAATGAATATTGTAAATGCACAAACAGTAATTTCTCCGCATTGCAAGGTGCAATTCTGAAATTTTTTGCTTTTTCCTGCTCCTCTTAGTATGATAAAGAAGATTCAAAGAGAGTGAGATGCCAGCTCCTTTCATTCAGTCAGTAGCTTCAAACATTTCTGGTATATGAATAACATGATGTTTTTCAATGGCAAAAATCAATGAATATTGTAAATGCACAAACAGTAATTTCTCCGCATTGCAAGGTGCAATTCTGAAATTTTTTGCTTTTTCCTGCTCCTCTTAGCATGATAAAGAAGATTCAAAGAGAGTGAGATGCCAGCTCCTTTCATTCAGTCAGTAGCTTCAATCATTTCTGGTATATGAATAACATGATGTTTTTCAATGGCAAAAATTAATGAATATTGTAAATGCACAAACAGTAATTTCTCCGCATTGCAAGGTGCAATTCTGAAATTTTTTGCTTTTTCCGGCTCCTCTTAGCATGATAAAGAAGATTCAAAGAGAGTGAGATGCCAGCTCCTTTCATTCAGTCAGTAGCTTCAATCATTTCTGGACGTTTTTCAATGGCAAAAATCAATGAATATTGTAAATGCACAAACAGTAATTTCTCCGCATTGAAGGTGCAATTCTGAAATTTTTTGCTTTTTCCTGCTCCTCTTAGCATGATAAAGAAGATTCAAAGAGAGTGAGATGCCAGCTCCTTTCATTCAGTCAGTAGCTTCAAACATTTCTGGTATATGAATAACATGATGTTTTTCAATGGCAAAAATCAATGAATATTGTAAATGCACAAACAGTAATTTCTCCGCATTGCAAGGTGCAATTCTGAAATTTTTTGCTTTTTCCTGCTCCTCTTAGCATGATAAAGAAGATTCAAAGAGAGTGAGATGAGAGCTCCTTTCATTCAGTCAGTAGCTTCAATCATTTCTGGACGTTTTTCAATGGCAAAAATCAATGAATATTGTAAATGCACAAACAGTAATTTCTCCGCATTGCAAGGTGCAATTCTGAAATGTTTTGCTTTTTCCTGCTCCTCTTAGCATGATAAAGAAGATTCAAAGAGAGTGAGATGCCAGCTCCTTTCATTCAGTCAGTAGCTTCAATCATTTCTGGACGTTTTTCAATGGCAAAAATCAATGAATATTGTAAATGCACAAACAGTAATTTCTCCGCATTGCAAGGTGCAATTCTGAAATTTTTTGCTTTTTCCTGCTCCTCTTAGCATGATAAAGAAGATTCAAAGAGAGTGAGATGCCAGCTCCTTTCATTCAGTCAGTAGCATCAAACATTTCTGGTATATGAATAACATGATGTTTTTCAATGGCAAAAATCAATGAATATTGTAAATGCACAAACAGTAATTTCTTCGAATTGCAAGGTGCAATTCTGAAATTTTTTGCTTTTTCCTGCTCCTCTTAGCATGATAAAGAAGATTCAAAGAGAGTGAGATGCCAGCTCCTTTCATTCAGTCAGTAGCTTCAAACATTTCTGGTATATGAATAACATGATGTTTTTCAATGGCGGCAAAAATCAATGAATATTGTAAATGCACAAACAGTAATTTCTCCGCATTGCAAGGTGCAATTCTGAAATTTTTTGCTTTTTCCTGCTCCTCTTAGCATGATAAAGAAGATTCAAAGAGAGTGAGATGCCAGCTCCTTTCATTCAGTCAGTAGCTTCAATCATTTCTGGACGTTTTTCAATGGCAAAAATCAATGAATATTGTAAATGCACAAACAGTAATTTCTCCGCATTGCAAGGTGCAATTCTGAAATTTTTTGCTTTTTCCTGCTCCTCTTAGCATGATAAAGAAGATTCAAAGAGAGTGAGATGCCAGCTCCTTTCATTCAGTCAGTAGCTTCAATCATTTCTGGACGTTTTTCAATGGCAAAAATCAATGAATATTGTAAATGCACAAACAGTAATTTCTCCGCATTGCAAGGTGCAATTCTGAAATTTTTTGCTTTTTCCTGCTCCTCTTAGTATGATAAAGAAGATTCAAAGAGAGTGAGATGCCAGCTCCTTTCATTCAGTCAGTAGCTTCAAACATTTCTGGTATATGAATAACATGATGTTTTTCAATGGCAAAAATCAATGAATATTGTAAATGCACAAACAGTAATTTCTCCGCATTGCAAGGTGCAATTCTGAAATTTTTTGATTTTTCCTGCTCCTCTTAGCATGATAAAGAAGATTCAAAGAGAGTGAGATGCCAGCTCCTTTCATTCAGTCAGTAGCTTCAATCATTTCTGGTATATGAATAACATGATGTTTTTCAATGGCAAAAATTAATGAATATTGTAAATGCACAAACAGTAATTTCTCCGCATTGCAAGGTGCAATTCTGAAATTTTTTGCTTTTTCCTGCTCCTCTTAGCATGATAAAGAAGATTCAAAGAGAGTGAGATGCCAGCTCCTTTCATTCAGTCAGTAGCTTCAATCATTTCTGGACGTTTTTCAATGGCAAAAATCAATGAATATTGTAAATGCACAAACAGTAATTTCTCCGCATTGAAGGTGCAATTCTGAAATTTTTTGCTTTTTCCTGCTCCTATTAGTATGATAAAGAAGATTCAAAGAGAGTGAGATGCCAGCTCCTTTCATTCAGTCAGTAGCTTCAAACATTTCTCGTATATGAATAACATGATGTTTTTCAATGGCAAAAATCAATGAATATTGTAAATGCACAAACAGTAATTTCTCCGCATTGCAAGGTGCAATTCTGAAATTTTTTGCTTTTTCCTGCTCCTCTTAGCATGATAAAGAAGATTCAAAGAGAGTGAGATGCCAGCTCCTTTCATTCAGTCAGTAGCTTCAATCATTTCTGGTATATGAATAACATGATGTTTTTCAATGGCAAAAATTAATGAATATTGTAAATGCACAAACAGTAATTTCTCCGCATTGCAAGGTGCAATTCTGAAATTTTTTGCTTTTTCCTGCTCCTCTTAGCATGATAAAGAAGATTCAAAGAGAGTGAGATGCCAGCTCCTTTCATTCAGTCAGTAGCTTCAATCATTTCTGGACGTTTTTCAATGGCAAAAATCAATGAATATTGTAAATGCACAAACAGTAATTTCTCCGCATTGAAGGTGCAATTCTGAAATTTTTTGCTTTTTCCTGCTCCTCTTAGCATGATAAAGAAGATTCAAAGAGAGTGAGATGCCAGCTCCTTTCATTCAGTCAGTAGCTTCAAACATTTCTGGTATATGAATAACATGATGTTTTTCAATGGCAAAAATCAATGAATATTGTAAATGCACAAACAGTAATTTCTCCGCATTGCAAGGTGCAATTCTGAAATTTTTTGCTTTTTCCTGCTCCTCTTAGCATGATAAAGAAGATTCAAAGAGAGTGAGATGCCAGCTCCTTTCATTCAGTCAGTAGCTTCAATCATTTCTGGACGTTTTTCAATGGCAAAAATCAATGAATATTGTAAATGCACAAACAGTAATTTCTCCGCATTGCAAGGTGCAATTCTGAAATTTTTTGCTTTTTCCTGCTCCTCTTAGCATGATAAAGAAGATTCAAAGAGAGTGAGATGCCAGCTCCTTTCATTCAGTCAGTAGCTTCAATCATTTCTGGACGTTTTTCAATGGCAAAAATCAATGAATATTGTAAATGCACAAACAGTAATTTCTCCGCATTGCAAGGTGCAATTCTGAAATTTTTTGCTTTTTCCTGCTCCTCTTAGCATGATAAAGAAGATTCAAAGAGAGTGAGATGCCAGCTCCTTTCATTCAGTCAGTAGCTTCAATCATTTCTGGTATATGAATAACATGATGTTTTTCAATGGCAAAAATCAATGAATATTGTAAATGCACAAACAGTAATTTCTCCGCATTGCAAGGTGCAATTCTGAAATTTTTTGCTTTTTCCTGCTCCTCTTAGCATGATAAAGAAGATTCAAAGAGAGTGAGATGCCAGCTCCTTTCATTCAGTCAGTAGCTTCAATCATTTCTGGTATATGAATAACATGATGTTTTTCAATGGCAAAAATTAATGAATATTGTAAATGCACAAACAGTAATTTCTCCGCATTGCAAGGTGCAATTCTGAAATTTTTTGCTTTTTCCTGCTCCTCTTAGCATGATAAAGAAGATTCAAAGAGAGTGAGATGCCAGCTCCTTTCATTCAGTCAGTAGCTTCAATCATTTCTGGACGTTTTTCAATGGCAAAAATCAATGAATATTGTAAATGCACAAACAGTAATTTCTCCGCATTGAAGGTGCAATTCTGTAATTTTTTGCTTTTTCCTGCTCCTCTTAGTATGATAAAGAAGATTCAAAGAGAGTGAGATGCCAGCTCCTTTCATTCAGTCAGTAGCTTCAAACATTTCTGGTATATGAATAACATGATGTTTTTCAATGGCAAAAATCAATGAATATTGTAAATGCACAAACAGTAATTTCTCCGCATTGCAAGGTGCAATTCTGAAATTTTTTGCTTTTTCCTGCTCCTCTTAGCATGATAAAGAAGATTCAAAGAGAGTGAGATGCCAGCTCCTTTCATTCAGTCAGTAGCTTCAATCATTTCTGGACGTTTTTCAATGGCAAAAATCAATGAATATTGTAAATGCACAAACAGTAATTTCTCCGCATTGCAAGGTGCAATTCTGAAATTTTTTGCTTTTTCCTGCTCCTCTTAGTATGATAAAGAAGATTCAAAGAGAGTGAGATGCCAGCTCCTTTCATTCAGTCAGTAGCTTCAAACATTTCTGGTATATGAATAACATGATGTTTTTCAATGGCAAAAATCAATGAATATTGTAAATGCACAAACAGTAATTTCTCCGCATTGCAAGGTGTAATTCTGAAATTTTTTGCTTTTTCCTGCTCCTCTTAGCATGATAAAGAAGATTCAAAGAGAGTGAGATGCCAGCTCCTTTCATTCAGTCAGTAGCTTCAATCATTTCTGGTATATGAATAACATGATGTTTTTCAATGGCAAAAATTAATGAATATTGTAAATGCACAAACAGTAATTTCTCCGCATTGCAAGGTGCAATTCTGAAATTTTTTGCTTTTTCCTGCTCCTCTTAGCATGATAAAGAAGATTCAAAGAGAGTGAGATGCCAGCTCCTTTCATTCAGTCAGTAGCTTCAATCATTTCTGGACGTTTTTCAATGGCAAAAATCAATGAATATTGTAAATGCACAAACAGTAATTTCTCCGCATTGAAGGTGCAATTCTGAAATTTTTTGCTTTTTCCTGCTCCTCTTAGCATGATAAAGATGATTCAAAGAGAGTGAGATGCCAGCTCCTTTCATTCAGTCAGTAGCTTCAAACATTTCTGGTATATGAATAGCATGATGTTTTTCAATGGCAAAAATCAATGAATATTGTAAATGCACAAACAGTAATTTCTCCGCATTGCAAGGTGCAACTCTGAAATTTTTTGCTTTTTCCTGCTCCTCTTAGCATGATAAAGAAGATTCAAAGAGAGTGAGATGCCAGCTCCTTTCATTCAGTCAGTAGCTTCAATCATTTCTGGACGTTTTTCAATGGCAAAAATCAATGAATATTGTAAATGCACAAACAGTAATTTCTCCGCATTGCAAGGTGCAATTCTGAATTTTTTTGCTTTTTCCTGCTCCTCTTAGTATGATAAAGAAGATTCAAAGAGAGTGAGATGCCAGCTCCTTTCATTCAGTCAGTAGCTTCAAACATTTCTGGTATATGAATAACATGATGTTTTTCAATGGCAAAAATCAATGAATATTGTAAATGCACAAACAGTAATTTCTCCGCATTGCAAGGTGCAATTCTGAAATTTTTTGCTTTTTCCTGCTCCTCTTAGCATGATAAAGAAGATTCAAAGAGAGTGAGATGCCAGCTCCTTTCATTCAGTCAGTAGCTTCAATCATTTCTGGACGTTTTTCAATGGCAAAAATCAATGAATATTGTAAATGCACAAACAGTTATTTCTCCGCATTGAAGGTGCAATTCTGAAATTTTTTGCTTTTTCCTGCTCCTCTTAGCATGATAAAGAAGATTCAAAGAGAGTGAGATGCCAGCTCCTTTCATTCAGTCAGTAGCTTCAAACATTTCTGGTATATGAATAACATGATGTTTTTCAATGGCAAAAATCAATGAATATTGTAAATGCACAAACAGTAATTTCTCCGCATTGCAAGGTGCAATTCTGAAATTTTTTGCTTTTTCCTGCTCCTCTTAGCATGATAAAGCAGATTCAAAGAGAGTGAGATGCCAGCTCCTTTCATTCAGTCAGTAGCTTCAATCATTTCTGGACGTTTTTTAATGGCAAAAATCAATGAATATTGTAAATGCACAAACAGTAATTTCTCCGCATTGCAAGGTGCAATTCTGAAATTTTTTGCTTTTTCCTGCTCCTCTTAGCATGATAAAGAAGATTCAAAGAGAGTGAGATGCCAGCTCCTTTCATTCAGTCAGTAGCTTCAATCATTTCTGGTATATGAATAACATGATGTTTTTCAATGGCAAAAATCAATGAATATTGTAAATGCACAAACAGTAATTTCTCCGCATTGCAAGGTGCAATTCTGAAATTTTTTGCTTTTTCCTGCTCCTCTTAGCATGATAAAGAAGATTCAAAGAGAGTGAGATGCCAGCTCCTTTCATTCAGTCAGTAGCTTCAATCATTTCTGGACGTTTTTCAATGGCAAAAATCAATGAATATTGTAAATGCACAAACAGTAATTTCTCCGCATTGCAAGGTGCAATTCTGAAATTTTTTGCTTTTTCCTGCTCCTCTTAGCATGGTAAAGAAGACTCAAAGAGAGTGAGATGCCAGCTCCTTTCATTCAGTCAGTAGCTTCAATCATTTCTGGACGTTTTTCAACGGCAAAAATCAATGAATATTGTAGATGCACAAACAGTAATTTCTCCGCATTGCAAGGTGCAATTCTGAAATTTTTTGCTTTTTCCTGCTCCTCTTAGCATGATAAAGAAGATTCAAAGAGACTGAGATGCCAGCTCCTTTCATTCAGTCAGTAGCTTCAATCATTTCTGGACGTTTTTCAATGGCAAAAATCAATGAATATTGTAAATGCACAAACAGTAATTTCTCCGCATTGCAAGGTGCAATTCTGAAATTTTTTGCTTTTTCCTGCTCCTCTTAGCATGATAAAGAAGATTCAAAGAGAGTGAGATGCCAGCTCCTTTCATTCAGTCAGTAGCTTCAATCATTTCTGGATGTTTTTCAATGGCAAAAATCAATGAATATTGTAAATGCACAAACAGTAATTTCTCCGCATTGCAAGGTGCAATTCTGAAATTTTTTGCTTTTTCCTGCTCCTCTTAGCATGATAAAGAAGATTCAAAGAGAGTGAGATGCCAGCTCCTTTCATTCAGTCAGTAGCTTCAATCATTTCTGGACGTTTTTCAATGGCAAAAATCAATGAATATTGTAAATGCACAAACAGTAATTTCTCCGCATTGCAAGGTGCAATTCTGAAATTTTTTGCTTTTTCCTGCTCCTCTTAGCATGATAAAGAAGATTCAAAGAGAGTGAGATGCCAGCTCCTTTCATTCAGTCAGTAGCATCAAACATTTCTGGTATATGAATAACATGATGTTTTTCAATGGCAAAAATCAATGAATATTGTAAATGCACAAACAGTAATTTCTTCGCATTGCAAGGTGCAATTCTGAAATTTTTTGCTTTTTCCTGCTCCTCTTAGCATGATAAAGAAGATTCAAAGAGAGTGAGATGCCAGCTCCTTTCATTCAGTCAGTAGCTTCAAACATTTCTGGTATATGAATAACATGATGTTTTTCAATGGCGGCAAAAATCAATGAAAATTGTAAATGCACAAACAGTAATTTCTCCGCATTGCAAGGTGCAATTCTGAAATTTTTTGCTTTTTCCTGCTCCTCTTAGCATGATAAAGAAGATTCAAAGAGAGTGAGATGCCAGCTCCTTTCATTCAGTCAGTAGCTTCAATCATTTCTGGACGTTTTTCAATGGCAAAAATCAATGAATATTGTAAATGCACAAACAGTAATTTCTCCGCATTGCAAGGTGCAATTCTGAAATTTTTTGCTTTTTCCTGCTCCTCTTAGCATGATAAAGAAGATTCAAAGAGAGTGAGATGCCAGCTCCTTTCATTCAGTCAGTAGCTTCAATCATTTCTGGACGTTTTTCAATGGCAAAAATCAATGAATATTGTAAATGCACAAACAGTAATTTCTCCGCATTGCAAGGTGCAATTCTGAAATTTTTTGCTTTTTCCTGCTCCTCTTAGCATGATAAAGAAGATTCAAAGAGAGTGAGATGCCAGCTCCTTTCATTCAGTCAGTAGCTTCAATCATTTCTGGTATATGAATAACATGATGTTTTTCAATGGCAAAAATTAATGAATATTGTAAATGCACAAACAGTAATTTCTCCGCATTGCAAGGTGCAATTCTGAAATTTTTTGCTTTTTCCTGCTCCTCTTAGCATGATAAAGAAGATTCAAAGAGAGTGAGATGCCAGCTCCTTTCATTCAGTCAGTAGCTTCAATCATTTCTGGACGTTTTTCAATGGCAAAAATCAATGAATATTGTAAATGCACAAACAGTAATTTCTCCGCATTGCAAGGTGCAATTCTGAAATTTTTTGCTTTTTCCTGCTCGTCTTAGCATGGTAAAGAAGACTCAAAGAGAGTGAGATGCCAGCTCCTTTCATTCAGTCAGTAGCTTCAATCATTTCTGGACGTTTTTCAACGGCAAAAATCAATGAATATTGTAGATGCACAAACAGTAATTTCTCCGCATTGCAAGGTGCAATTCTGAAATTTTTTGCTTTTTCCTGCTCCTCTTAGCATGATAAAGAAGATTCAAAGAGACTGAGATGCCAGCTCCTTTCATTCAGTCAGTAGCTTCAATCATTTCTGGACGTTTTTCAATGGCAAAAATCAATGAATATTGTAAATGCACAAACAGTAATTTCTCCGCATTGCAAGGTGCAATTCTGAAATTTTTTGCTTTTTCCTGCTCCTCTTAGCATGATAAAGAAGATTCAAAGAGAGTGAGATGCCAGCTCCTTTCATTCAGTCAGTAGCTTCAATCATTTCTGGATGTTTTTCAATGGCAAAAATCAATGAATATTGTAAATGCACAAACAGTAATTTCTCCGCATTGCAAGGTGCAATTCTGAAATTTTTTGCTTTTTCCTGCTCCTCTTAGCATGATAAAGAAGATTCAAAGAGAGTGAGATGCCAGCTCCTTTCATTCAGTCAGTAGCTTCAATCATTTCTGGACGTTTTTCAATGGCAAAAATCAATGAATATTGTAAATGCACAAACAGTAATTTCTCCGCATTGCAAGGTGCAATTCTGAAATTTTTTGCTTTTTCCTGCTCCTCTTAGCATGATAAAGAAGATTCAAAGAGAGTGAGATGCCAGCTCCTTTCATTCAGTCAGTAGCATCAAACATTTCTGGTATATGAATAACATGATGTTTTTCAATGGCAAAAATCAATGAATATTGTAAATGCACAAACAGTAATTTCTTCGCATTGCAAGGTGCAATTCTGAAATTTTTTGCTTTTTCCTGCTCCTCTTAGTATGATAAAGAAGATTCAAAGAGAGTGAGATGCCAGCTCCTTTCATTCAGTCAGTAGCTTCAAACATTTCTGGTATATGAATAACATGATGTTTTTCAATGGCAAAAATCAATGAATATTGTAAATGCACAAACAGTAATTTCTTCGCATTGCAAGGTGCAATTCTGAAATTTTTTGCTTTTTCCTGCTCCTCTTAGTATGATAAAGAAGATTCAAAGAGAGTGAGATGCCAGCTCCTTTCATTCAGTCAGTAGCTTCAAACATTTCTGGTATATGAATAACATGATGTTTTTCAATGGCGGCAAAAATCAATGAATATTGTAAATGCACAAACAGTAATTTCTCCGCATTGCAAGGTGCAATTCTGAAATTTTTTGCTTTTTCCTGCTCCTCTTAGCATGATAAAGAAGATTCAAAGAGAGTGAGATGCCAGCTCCTTTCATTCAGTCAGTAGCTTCAATCATTTCTGGACGTTTTTCAATGGCAAAAATCAATGAATATTGTAAATGCACAAACAGTAATTTCTCCGCATTGCAAGGTGCAATTCTGAAATTTTTTGCTTTTTCCTGCTCCTCTTAGCATGATAAAGATGATTCAAAGAGAGTGAGATGCCAGCTCCTTTCATTCAGTCAGTA
Source organism: Phyllobates terribilis (assembly GCF_046119375.1). NCBI lineage: Eukaryota > Metazoa > Chordata > Amphibia > Anura > Dendrobatidae > Phyllobates > Phyllobates terribilis. The sequence goes on along the minus strand of NW_027365131.1, from coordinate 121,930 downwards.
GCTTCAATCATTTCTGGACGTTTTTCAATGGCAAAAATCAATGAATATTGTAAATGCACAAACAGTAATTTCTCCGCATTGCAAGGTGCAATTCTGAAATTTTTTGCTTTTTCCTGCTCCTCTTAGTATGATAAAGAAGATTCAAAGAGAGTGAGATGCCAGCTCCTTTCATTCAGTCAGTAGCTTCAAACATTTCTGGTATATGAATAACATGATGTTTTTCAATGGCAAAAATCAATGAATATTGTAAATGCACAAACAGTAATTTCTCCGCATTGCAAGGTGCAATTCTGAAATTTTTTGCTTTTTCCTGCTCCTCTTAGCATGATAAAGAAGATTCAAAGAGAGTGAGATGCCAGCTCCTTTCATTCAGTCAGTAGCTTCAATCATTTCTGGTATATGAATAACATGATGTTTTTCAATGGCAAAAATTAATGAATATTGTAAATGCACAAACAGTAATTTCTCCGCATTGCAAGGTGCAATTCTGAAATTTTTTGCTTTTTCCTGCTCCTCTTAGCATGATAAAGAAGATTCAAAGAGAGTGAGATGCCAGCTCCTTTCATTCAGTCAGTAGCTTCAATCATTTCTGGACGTTTTTCAATGGCAAAAATCAATGAATATTGTAAATGCACAAACAGTAATTTCTCCGCATTGAAGGTGCAATTCTGAAATTTTTTGCTTTTTCCTGCTCCTCTTAGTATGATAAAGAAGATTCAAAGAGAGTGAGATGCCAGCTCCTTTCATTCAGTCAGTAGCTTCAAACATTTCTGGTATATGAATAACATGATGTTTTTCAATGGCAAAAATCAATGAACATTGTAAATGCACAAACAGTAATTTCTCCGCATTGCAAGGTGCAATTCTGAAATTTTTTGCTTTTTCCTGCTCCTCTTAGCATGATAAAGAAGATTCAAAGAGAGTGAGATGCCAGCTCCTTTCATTCAGTCAGTAGCTTCAATCATTTCTGGACGTTTTTCAATGGCAAAAATCAATGAATATTGTAAATGCACAAACAGTAATTTCTCCGCATTGCAAGGTGCAATTCTGAAATTTTTTGCTTTTTCCTGCTCCTCTTAGTATGATAAAGAAGATTCAAAGAGAGTGAGATGCCAGCTCCTTTCATTCAGTCAGTAGCTTCAAACATTTCTGGTATATGAATAACATGATGTTTTTCAATGGCAAAAATCAATGAATATTGTAAATGCACAAACAGTAATTTCTCCGCATTGCAAGGTGCAATTCTGAAATTTTTTGCTTTTTCCTGCTCCTCTTAGCATGATAAAGAAGATTCAAAGAGAGTGAGATGCCAGCTCCTTTCATTCAGTCAGTAGCTTCAATCATTTCTGGTATATGAATAACATGATGTTTTTCAATGGCAAAAATTAATGAATATTGTAAATGCACAAACAGTAATTTCTCCGCATTGCAAGGTGCAATTCTGAAATTTTTTGCTTTTTCCTGCTCCTCTTAGCATGATAAAGAAGATTCAAAGAGAGTGAGATGCCAGCTCCTTTCATTCAGTCAGTAGCTTCAATCATTTCTGGACGTTTTTCAATGGCAAAAATCAATGAATATTGTAAATGCACAAACAGTAATTTCTCCGCATTGAAGGTGCAATTCTGAAATTTTTTGCTTTTTCCTGCTCCTCTTAGCATGATAAAGAAGATTCAAAGAGAGTGAGATGCCAGCTCCTTTCATTCAGTCAGTAGCTTCAAACATTTCTGGTATATGAATAACATGATGTTTTTCAATGGCAAAAATCAATGAATATTGTAAATGCACAAACAGTAATTTCTCCGCATTGCAAGGTGCAATTCTGAAATTTTTTGCTTTTTCCTTCTCCTCTTAGCATGATAAAGAAGATTCAAAGAGAGTGAGATGAGAGCTCCTTTCATTCAGTCAGTAGCTTCAATCATTTCTGGACGTTTTTCAATGGCAAAAATCAATGAATATTGTAAATGCACAAACAGTAATTTCTCCGCATTGCAAGGTGCAATTCTGAAATTTTTTGCTTTTTCCTGCTCCTCTTAGCATGATAAAGAAGATTCAAAGAGAGTGAGATGCCAGCTCCTTTCATTCAGTCAGTAGCTTCAATCATTTCTGGACGTTTTTCAATGGCAAAAATCAATGAATATTGTAAATGCACAAACAGTAATTTCTCCGCATTGCAAGGTGCAATTCTGAAATTTTTTGCTTTTTCCTGCTCCTCTTAGCATGATAAAGAAGATTCAAAGAGAGTGAGATGCCAGCTCCTTTCATTCAGTCAGTAGCTTCAATCATTTCTGGTATTTCAATAACATGATGTTTTTCAATGGCAAAAATCAATGAATATTGTAAATGCACAAACAGTAATTTCTCCGCATTGCAAGGTGCAATTCTGAAATTTTTTGCTTTTTCCTGCTCCTCTTAGCATGATAAAGAAGATTCAAAGAGAGTGAGATGCCAGCTCCTTTCATTCAGTCAGTAGCTTCAATCATTTCTGGACGTTTTTCAACGGCAAAAATCAATGAATATTGTAGATGCACAAACAGTAATTTCTCCGCATTGCAAGGTGCAATTCTGAAATTTTTTGTTTTTTCCTGCTCCTCTTAGCATGATAAAGAAGATTCAAAGAGACTGAGATGCCAGCTCCTTTCATTCAGTCAGTAGCTTCAATCATTTCTGGACGTTTTTCAATGGCAAAAATCAATGAATATTGTAAATGCACAAACAGTAATTTCTCCGCATTGCAAGGTGCAATTCTGAAATTTTTTGCTTTTTCCTGCTCCTCTTAGCATGATAAAGAAGATTCAAAGAGAGTGAGATGCCAGCTCCTTTCATTCAGTCAGTAGCTTCAATCATTTCTGGATGTTTTTCAATGGCAAAAATCAATGAATATTGTAAATGCACAAACAGTAATTTCTCCGCATTGCAAGGTGCAATTCTGAAATTTTTTGCTTTTTCCTGCTCCTCTTAGCATGATAAAGAAGATTCAAAGAGAGTGAGATGCCAGCTCCTTTCATTCAGTCAGTAGCTTCAATCATTTCTGGACGTTTTTCAATGGCAAAAGTCAATGAATATTGTAAATGCACAAACAGTAATTTCTCCGCATTGCAAGGTGCAATTCTGAAATTTTTTGCTTTTTCCTGCTCCTCTTAGCATGATAAAGAAGATTCAAAGAGAGTGAGATGCCAGCTCCTTTCATTCAGTCAGTAGCATCAAACATTTCTGGTATATGAATAACATGATGTTTTTCAATGGCAAAAATCAATATATATTATAAATGCACAAACAGTAATTTATTCGCATTGCAAGGTGCAATTCTGAAATTTTTTGCTTTTTCCTGCTCCTCTTAGCATGATAAAGAAGATTCAAAGAGAGTGAGATGCCAGCTCCTTTCATTCAGTCAGTAGCTTCAAACATTTCTGGTATATGAATAACATGATGTTTTTCAATGGCGGCAAAAATCAATGAATATTGTAAATGCACAAACAGTAATTTCTCCGCATTGCAAGGTGCAATTCTGAAATTTTTTGCTTTTTCCTGCTCCTCTTAGCATGATAAAGAAGATTCAAAGAGAGTGAGATGCCAGCTCCTTTCATTCAGTCAGTAGCTTCAATCATTTCTGGACGTTTTTCAATGGCAAAAATCAATGAATATTGTAAATGCACAAACAGTAATTTCTCCGCATTGCAAGGTGCAATTCTGAAATTTTTTGCTTTTTCCTGCTCCTCTTAGCATGATAAAGAAGATTCAAAGAGAGTGAGATGCCAGCTCCTTTCATTCAGTCAGTAGCTTCAATCATTTCTGGACGTTTTTCAATGGCAAAAATCAATGAATATTGTAAATGCACAAACAGTAATTTCTCCGCATTGCAAGGTGCAATTCTGAAATTTTTTGCTTTTTCCTGCTCCTCTTAGTATGATAAAGAAGATTCAAAGAGAGTGAGATGCCAGCTCCTTTCATTCAGTCAGTAGCTTCAAACATTTCTGGAATATGAATAACATGATGTTTTTCAATGGCAAAAATCAATGAATATTGTAAATGCACAAACAGTAATTTCTCCGCATTGCAAGGTGCAATTCTGAAATTTTTTGCTTTTTCCTGCTCCTCTTAGCATGATAAAGAAGATTCAAAGAGAGTGAGATGCCAGCTCCTTTCATTCAGTCAGTAGCTTCAATCATTTCTGGATGTTTTTCAATGGCAAAAATCAATGAATATTGTAAATGCACAAACAGTAATTTCTCCGCATTGCAAGGTGCAATTCTGAAATTTTTTGCTTTTTCCTGCTCCTCTTAGCATGATAAAGAAGTTTCAAAGAGAGTGAGATGCCAGCTCCTTTCATTCAGTCAGTAGCTTCAATCATTTCTGGACGTTTTTCAATGGCAAAAATCAATGAATATTGTAAATGCACAAACAGTAATTTCTCCGCATTGCAAGGTGCAATTCTGAAATTTTTTGCTTTTTCCTGCTCCTCTTAGCATGATAAAGAAGATTCAAAGAGAGTGAGATGCCAGCTCCTTTCATTCAGTCAGTAGCTTCAAACATTTCTGGTATATGAATAACATGATGTTTTTCAATGGCAAAAATCAATGAATATTGTAAATGCACAAACAGTAATTTCTCCGCATTGCAAGGTGCAATTCTGAAATTTTTTGCTTTTTCCTGCTCCTCTTAGCATGATAAAGAAGATTCAAAGAGAGTGAGATGCCAGCTCCTTTCATTCAGTCAGTAGCTTCAAACATTTCTGGTATATGAATAACATGATGTTTTTCAATGGCAAAAATCAATGAATATTGTAAATGCACAAAGAGTAATTTCTCCGCATTGCAAGGTGCAATTCTGAAATTTTTTGCTTTTTCCTGCTCCTCTTAGCATGATAAAGAAGATTCAAAGAGAGTGAGATGCCAGCTCCTTTCATTCAGTCAGTAGCTTCAATCATTTCTGGATGTTTTTCAATGGCAAAAATCAATGAATATTGTAAATGCACAAACAGTAATTTCTCCGCATTGCAAGGTGCAATTCTGAAATTTTTTGCTTTTTCCTGCTCCTCTTAGCATGATAAAGAAGATTCAAAGAGAGTGAGATGCCAGCTCCTTTCATTCAGTCAGTAGCTTCAATCATTTCTGGACGTTTTTCAATGGCAAAAATCAATGAATATTGTAAATGCACAAACAGTAATTTCTCCGCATTGCAAGGTGCAATTCTGAAATTTTTTGCTTTTTCCTGCTCCTCTTAGCATGATAAAGAAGATTCAAAGAGAGTGAGATGCCAGCTCCTTTCATTCAGTCAGTAGCTTCAAACATTTCTGGTATATGAATAACATGATGTTTTTCAATGGCAAAAATCAATGAATATTGTAAATGCACAAACAGTAATTTCTCCGCATTGCAAGGTGCAATTCTGAAATTTTTTGCTTTTTCCTGCTCCTCTTAGCATGATAAAGAAGATTCAAAGAGAGTGAGATGCCAGCTCCTTTCATTCAGTCAGTAGCTTCAAACATTTCTGGTATATGAATAACATGATGTTTTTCAATGGCAAAAATCAATGAATATTGTAAATGCACAAACAGTAATTTCTCCGCATTGCAAGGTGCAATTCTGAAATTTTTTGCTTTTTCCTGCTCCTCTTAGCATGATAAAGAAGATTCAAAGAGAGTGAGATGAGAGCTCCTTTCATTCAGTCAGTAGCTTCAATCATTTCTGGACGTTTTTCAATGGCAAAAATCAATGAATATTGTAAATGCACAAACAGTAATTTCTCCGCATTGCAAGGTGCAATTCTGAAATTTTTTGCTTTTTCCTGCTCCTCTTAGCATGATAAAGAAGATTCAAAGAGAGTGAGATGCCAGCTCCTTTCATTCAGTCAGTAGCTTCAATCATTTCTGGACGTTTTTCAATGGCAAAAATCAATGAATATTGTAAATGCACAAACAGTAATTTCTCCGCATTGCAAGGTGCAATTCTGAAATTTTTTGCTCTTTCCTGCTCCTCTTAGCATGATAAAGAAGATTCAAAGAGAGTGAGATGCCAGCTCCTTTCATTCAGTCAGTAGCTTCAATCATTTCTGGTATATGAATAACATGATGTTTTTCAATGGCAAAAATCAATGAATATTGTAAATGCACAAACAGTAATTTCTCCGCATTGCAAGGTGCAATTCTGAAATTTTTTGCTTTTTCCTGCTCCTCTTAGCATGATAAAGAAGATTCAAAGAGACTGAGATGCCAGCTCCTTTCATTCAGTCAGTAGCTTCAATCATTTCTGGACGTTTTTCAATGGCAAAAATCAATGAATATTGTAAATGCACAAAGAGTAATTTCTCCGCATTGCAAGGTGCAATTCTGAAATTTTTTGCTTTTTCCTGCTCCTCTTAGCATGATAAAGAAGATTCAAAGAGAGTGAGATGCCAGCTCCTTTCATTCAGTCAGTAGCTTCAATCATTTCTGGATGTTTTTCAATGGCAAAAATCAATGAATATTGTAAATGCACAAACAGTAATTTCTCCGCATTGCAAGGTGCAATTCTGAAATTTTTTGCTTTTTCCTGCTCCTCTTAGCATGATAAAGAAGATTCAAAGAGAGTGAGATGCCAGCTCCTTTCATTCAGTCAGTAGCTTCAATCATTTCTGGACGTTTTTCAATGGCAAAAATCAATGAATATTGTAAATGCACAAACAGTAATTTCTCCGCATTGCAAGGTGCAATTCTGAAATTTTTTGCTTTTTCCTGCTCCTCTTAGCATGATAAAGAAGATTCAAAGAGAGTGAGATGCCAGCTCCTTTCATTCAGTCAGTAGCTTCAAACATTTCTGGTATATGAATAACATGATGTTTTTCAATGGCAAAAATCAATGAATATTGTAAATGCACAAACAGTAATTTCTCCGCATTGCAAGGTGCAATTCTGAAATTTTTTGCTTTTTCCTGCTCCTCTTAGCATGATAAAGAAGATTCAAAGAGAGTGAGATGCCAGCTCCTTTCATTCAGTCAGTAGCTTCAAACATTTCTGGTATATGAATAACATGATGTTTTTCAATGGCAAAAATTAATGAATATTGTAAATGCACAAACAGTAATTTCTCCGCATTGCAAGGTGCAATTCTGAAATTTTTTGCTTTTTCCTGCTCCTCTTAGCATGATAAAGAAGATTCAAAGAGAGTGAGATGCCAGCTCCTTTCATTCAGTCAGTAGCTTCAATCATTTCTGGACGTTTTTCAATGGCAAAAATCAATGAATATTGTAAATGCACAAACAGTAATTTCTCCGCATTGAAGGTGCAATTCTGAAATTTTTTGCTTTTTCCTGCTCCTCTTAGTATGATAAAGAAGATTCAAAGAGAGTGAGATGCCAGCTCCTTTCATTCAGTCAGTAGCTTCAAACATTTCTGGTATATGAATAACATGATGTTTTTCAATGGCAAAAATCAATGAATATTGTAAATGCACAAACAGTAATTTCTCCGCATTGCAAGGTGCAATTCTGAAATTTTTTGCTTTTTCCTGCTCCTCTTAGCATGATAAAGAAGATTCAAAGAGAGTGAGATGCCAGCTCCTTTCATTCAGTCAGTAGCTTCAATCATTTCTGGACGTTTTTCAATGGCAAAAATCAATGAATATTGTAAATGCACAAACAGTAATTTCTCCGCATTGCAAGGTGCAATTCTGAAATTTTTTGCTTTTTCCTGCTCCTCTTAGTATGATAAAGAAGATTCAAAGAGAGTGAGATGCCAGCTCCTTTCATTCAGTCAGTAGCTTCAAACATTTCTGGTATATGAATAACATGATGTTTTTCAATGGCAAAAATCAATGAATATTGTAAATGCACAAACAGTAATTTCTCCGCATTGCAAGGTGCAATTCTGAAATTTTTTGCTTTTTCCTGCTCCTCTTAGCATGATAAAGAAGATTCAAAGAGAGTGAGATGCCAGCTCCTTTCATTCAGTCAGTAGCTTCAATCATTTCTGGTATATGAATAACATGATGTTTTTCAATGGCAAAAATTAATGAATATTGTAAATGCACAAACAGTAATTTCTCCGCATTGCAAGGTGCAATTCTGAAATTTTTTGCTTTTTCCTGCTCCTCTTAGCATGATAAAGAAGATTCAAAGAGAGTGAGATGCCAGCTCCTTTCATTCAGTCAGTAGCTTCAATCATTTCTGGACGTTTTTCAATGGCAAAAATCAATGAATATTGTAAATGCACAAACAGTAATTTCTCCGCATTGAAGGTGCAATTCTGAAATTTTTTGCTTTTTCCTGCTCCTCTTAGCATGATAAAGAAGATTCAAAGAGAGTGAGATGCCAGCTCCTTTCATTCAGTCAGTAGCTTCAAACATTTCTGGTATATGAATAACATGATGTTTTTCAATGGCAAAAATCAATGAATATTGTAAATGCACAAACAGTAATTTCTCCGCATTGCAAGGTGCAATTCTGAAATTTTTTGCTTTTTCCTGCTCCTCTTAGCATGATAAAGAAGATTCAAAGAGAGTGAGATGAGAGCTCCTTTCATTCAGTCAGTAGCTTCAATCATTTCTGGACGTTTTTCAATGGCAAAAATCAATGAATATTGTAAATGCACAAACAGTAATTTCTCCGCATTGCAAGGTGCAATTCTGAAATTTTTTGCTTTTTCCTGCTCCTCTTAGCATGATAAAGAAGATTCAAAGAGAGTGAGATGCCAGCTCCTTTCATTCAGTCAGTAGCTTCAATCATTTCTGGACGTTTTTCAATGGCAAAAATCAATGAATATTGTAAATGCACAAACAGTAATTTCTCCGCATTGCAAGGTGCAATTCTGAAATTTTTTGCTTTTTCCTGCTCCTCTTAGCATGATAAAGAAGATTCAAAGAGAGTGAGATGCCAGCTCCTTTCATTCAGTCAGTAGCTTCAATCATTTCTGGTATATGAATAACATGATGTTTTTCAATGGCAAAAATCAATGAATATTGTAAATGCACAAACAGTAATTTCTCCGCATTGCAAGGTGCAATTCTGAAATTTTTTGCTTTTTCCTGCTCCTCTTAGCATGATAAAGAAGATTCAAAGAGAGTGAGATGCCAGCTCCTTTCATTCAGTCAGTAGCTTCAATCATTTCTGGACGTTTTTCAATGGCAAAAATCAATGAATATTGTAAATGCACAAACAGTAATTTCTCCGCATTGCAAGGTGCAATTCTGAAATTTTTTGCTTTTTCCTGCTCCTCTTAGCATGGTAAAGAAGACTCAAAGAGAGTGAGATGCCAGCTCCTTTCATTCAGTCAGTAGCTTCAATCATTTCTGGACGTTTTTCAACGGCAAAAATCAATGAATATTGTAGATGCACAAACAGTAATTTCTCCGCATTGCAAGGTGCAATTCTGAAATTTTTTGCTTTTTCCTGCTCCTCTTAGCATGATAAAGAAGATTCAAAGAGACTGAGATGCCAGCTCCTTTCATTCAGTCAGTAGCTTCAATCATTTCTGGACGTTTTTCAATGGCAAAAATCAATGAATATTGTAAATGCACAAAGAGTAATTTCTCCGCATTGCAAGGTGCAATTCTGAAATTTTTTGCTTTTTCCTGCTCCTCTTAGCATGATAAAGAAGATTCAAAGAGAGTGAGATGCCAGCTCCTTTCATTCAGTCAGTAGCTTCAATCATTTCTGGATGTTTTTCAATGGCAAAAATCAATGAATATTGTAAATGCACAAACAGTAATTTCTCCGCATTGCAAGGTGCAATTCTGAAATTTTTTGCTTTTTCCTGCTCCTCTTAGCATGATAAAGAAGATTCAAAGAGAGTGAGATGCCAGCTCCTTTCATTCAGTCAGTAGCTTCAATCATTTCTGGACGTTTTTCAATGGCAAAAATCAATGAATATTGTAAATGCACAAACAGTAATTTCTCCGCATTGCAAGGTGCAATTCTGAAATTTTTTGCTTTTTCCTGCTCCTCTTAGCATGATAAAGAAGATTCAAAGAGAGTGAGATGCCAGCTCCTTTCATTCAGTCAGTAGCATCAAACATTTCTGGTATATGAATAACATGATGTTTTTCAATGGCAAAAATCAATGAATATTGTAAATGCACAAACAGTAATTTCTTCGCATTGCAAGGTGCAATTCTGAAATTTTTTGCTTTTTCCTGCTCCTCTTAGCATGATAAAGAAGATTCAAAGAGAGTGAGATGCCAGCTCCTTTCATTCAGTCAGTAGCTTCAAACATTTCTGGTATATGAATAACATGATGTTTTTCAATGGCGGCAAAAATCAATGAATATTGTAAATGCACAAACAGTAATTTCTCCGCATTGCAAGGTGCAATTCTGAAATTTTTTGCTTTTTCCTGCTCCTCTTAGCATGATAAAGAAGATTCAAAGAGAGTGAGATGCCAGCTCCTTTCATTCAGTCAGTAGCTTCAATCATTTCTGGACGTTTTTCAATGGCAAAAATCAATGAATATTGTAAATGCACAAACAGTAATTTCTCCGCATTGCAAGGTGCAATTCTGAAATTTTTTGCTTTTTCCTGCTCCTCTTAGCATGATAAAGAAGATTCAAAGAGAGTGAGATGCCAGCTCCTTTCATTCAGTCAGTAGCTTCAATCATTTCTGGACGTTTTTCAATGGCAAAAATCAATGAATATTGTAAATGCACAAACAGTAATTTCTCCGCATTGCAAGGTGCAATTCTGAAATTTTTTGCTTTTTCCTGCTCCTCTTAGTATGATAAAGAAGATTCAAAGAGAGTGAGATGCCAGCTCCTTTCATTCAGTCAGTAGCTTCAAACATTTCTGGTATATGAATAACAAGATGTTTTTCAATGGCAAAAATCAATGAATATTGTAAATGCACAAACAGTAATTTCTCCGCATTGCAAGGTGCAATTCTGAAATTTTTTGCTTTTTCCTGCTCCTCTTAGCATGATAAAGAAGATTCAAAGAGAGTGAGATGCCAGCTCCTTTCATTCAGTCAGTAGCTTCAATCATTTCTGGTATATGAATAACATGATGTTTTTCAATGGCAAAAATTAATGAATATTGTAAATGCACAAACAGTAATTTCTCCGCATTGCAAGGTGCAATTCTGAAATTTTTTGCTTTTTCCTGCTCCTCTTAGCATGATAAAGAAGATTCAAAGAGAGTGAGATGCCAGCTCCTTTCATTCAGTCAGTAGCTTCAATCATTTCTGGACGTTTTTCAATGGCAAAAATCAATGAATATTGTAAATGCACAAACAGTAATTTCTCCGCATTGAAGGTGCAATTCTGAAATTTTTTGCTTTTTCCTGCTCCTCTTAGCATGATAAAGAAGATTCAAAGAGAGTGAGATGCCAGCTCCTTTCATTCAGTCAGTAGCTTCAAACATTTCTGGTATATGAAAAACATGTTTTTCAATGGCAAAAATCAATGAATATTGTAAATGCACAAACAGTAATATCTCCACATTGCACGGTGCAATTCTGAAATTTTTAGCTTTTTCCTGTTAATCCTAGCATGATAAAGAAGATTCAAAGAGAGTGAGATGCCAGCTCCTTTCATTCAGTCAGTAGCTTCAAACATTTCTGGTATATGAAAAACATGTTTTTCAATGGCAAAAATCAATGAATATTGTAAATGCACAAACAGTAATATCTCCACATTGCAAGTTGCAATTCTGAAATTTTTTGCTTTTTCCTGCTAATCCTAGCATGATAAAGAAGATTCAAAGAGAGTGAGATGCCAGCTCCTTTCATTCAGTCAGTAGCTTCAAACATTTCTGGTATATGAAAAACATCATGTTATTCATATACCAGAAATGATTGAAGCTACTGACTGAAGGAAAGGAGCTGGCATCTCACTCTCTTTGAATCTTCTTTATCATGCTAAGAGGAGCAGGAAAAAGCAAAAAATTTCAGAATTGCACCTTGCAATGCGGAGAAATTACTGTTTGTGCATTTACAATATTCATTGATTTTTGCCATTGAAAAACATCATGTTATTCATATACCAGAAATGATTGAAGCTACTGACTGAATGAAAGGAGCTGGCATCTCACTCTCTTTGAATCTTCTTTATCATGCTAAGAGGAGCAGGAAAAAGCAAAAAATTTCAGAATTGCACCTTGCAATGCGGAGAAATTACTGTTTGTGCATTTACAATATTCATTGATTTTTGCCATTGAAAAACGTCCAGAAATGATTGAAGCTACTGACTGAATGAAAGGAGCTGGCATCTCACTCTCTTTGAATCTTCTTTATCATGCTAAGAGGAGCAGGAAAAAGCAAAAAATTTCAGAATTGCACCTTGCAATGCGGAGAAATTACAGTTTGTGCATTTACAATATTCATTGATTTTTGCCATTGAAAAACATCATGTTATTCATATACCAGAAATGATTGAAGCTACTGACTGAGTGAAAGGAGCTGGCATCTCACTCTCTTTGAATCTTCTTTATCATGCTAAGAGGAGCAGAAAAAAGCAAAAAATTTCAGAATTGCACCTTGCAATGCGGAGAAATTACTGTTTGTGCATTTACAATATTCATTGATTTTTGCCATTGAAAAACGTCCAGAAATGATTGAAGCTACTGACTGAATGAAAGGAGCTGGCATCTCACTCTCTTTGAATCTTCTTTATCATGCTAAGAGGAGCAGGAAAAAGCAAAAAATTTCAGAATTGCACCTTGCAATGCGGAGAAATTACTGTTTGTGCATTTACAATATTCATTGATTTTTGCCATTGAAAAACATCCAGAAATGATTGAAGCTACTGACTGAATGAAAGGAGCTGGCATCTCACTCTCTTTGAATCTTCTTTATCATGCTAAGAGGAGCAGGAAAAGGCAAAAAATTTCAGAATTGCACCTTGCAATGCGGAGAAATTACTGTTTGTGCATTTACAATATTCATTGATTTTTGCCATTGAAAAACATCATGTTATTCATATACCAGAAATGATTGAAGCTACTGACTGAATGAAAAGAGCTGGCATCTCACTCTCTTTGAATCTTCTTTATCATGCTAAGAGGAGCAGGAAAAAGCAAAAAATTTCAGAATTGCACCTTGCAATGCGGAGAAATTACTGTTTGTGCATTTACAATATTCATTTATTTTTGCCATTGAAAAACATCATGTTATTCATATACCAGAAATGATTGAAGCTACTGACTGAATGAAAGGAGCTGGCATCTCACTCTCTTTGAATCTTCTTTATCATGCTAAGAGGAGCAGGAAAAAGCAAAAAATTTCAGAATTGCACCTTGCAATGCGGAGAAATTACTGTTTGTGCATTTACAATATTCATTGATTTTTGCCATTGAAAAACGTCCAGAAATGATTGAAGCTACTGACTGAATGAAAGGAGCTGGCATCTCACTCTCTTTGAATCTTCTTTATCATGCTAAGAGGAGCAGGAAAAAGCAAAAAATTTCAGAATTGCACCTTGCAATGCGGAGAAATTACTGTTTGTGCATTTACAATATTCATTGATTTTTGCCATTGAAAAACATCATGTTATTCATATACCAGAAATGTTTGAAGCTACTGACTGAATGAAAGGAGCTGGCATCTCACTCTCTTTGAATCTTCTTTATCATGCTAAGAGGAGCAGGAAAAAGCAAAAAATTTCAGAATTGCACCTTGCAATGCGGAGAAATTACTGTTTGTGCATTTACAATATTCATTGATTTTTGCCATTGAAAAACGTCCAGAAATGATTGAAGCTACTGACTGAATGAAAGGAGCTGGCATCTCACTCTCTTTGAATCTTCTTTATCATGCTAAGAGGAGCAGGAAAAGGCAAAAAATTTCAGAATTGCACCTTGCAATGCGGAGAAATTACTGTTTGTGCATTTACAATATTCATTGATTTTTGCCATTGAAAAACATCATGTTATTCATATACCAGAAATGATTGAAGCTACTGACTGAATGAAAGGAGCTGGCATCTCACTCTCTTTGAATCTTCTTTATCATGCTAAGAGGAGCAGGAAAAAGCAAAAAATTTCAGAATTGCACCTTGCAATGCGGAGAAATTACTGTTTGTGCATTTACAATATTCATTGATTTTTGCCATTGAAAAACATCATGTTATTCATATACCAGAAATGATTGAAGCTACTGACTGAATGAAAGGAGCTGGCATCTCACTCTCTTTGAATCTTCTTTATCATGCTAAGAGGAGCAGGAAAAAGCAAAAAATTTCAGAATTGCACCTTGCAATGCGGAGAAATTACTGTTTGTGCATTTACAATATTCATTGATTTTTGCCATTGAAAAACGTCCAGAAATGATTGAAGCTACTGACTGAATGGAAGGAGCTGGCATCTCACTCTCTTTGAATCTTCTTTATCATGCTAAGAGGAGCAGGAAAAAGCAAAAAAATTCAGAATTGCACCTTGCAATGCGGAGAAATTACTGTTTGTGCATTTACAATATTCATTGATTTTTGCCATTGAAAAACATCATGTTATTCATATACCAGAAATGATTGAAGCTACTGACTGAATGAAAGGAGCTGGCATCTCACTCTCTTTGAATCTTCTTTTTCATGCTAAGAGGAGCAGGAAAAAGTAAAAAATTTCAGAATTGCACCTTGCAATGCGGAGAAATTACTGTTTGTGCATTTACAATATTCATTGATTTTTGCCATTGAAAAACGTCCAGAAATGATTGAAGCTACTGACTGAATGAAAGGAGCTGGCATCTCAGTCTCTTTGAATCTTCTTTATCATGCTAAGAGGAGCAGGAAAAAGCAAAAAATTTCAGAATTGCACCTTGCAATGCGGAGAAATTACTGCTTGTGCATTTACAATATTCATTGATTTTTGCCATTGAAAAACGTCCAGAAATGATTGAAGCTATTGACTGAATGAAAGGAGCTGGCATCTAACTCTCTTTGAATCTTCTTTATCATGCTAAGAGGAGCAGGAAAAAGCAAAAAATTTCAGAATTGCACCTTGCAATACGGAGAAATTACTGTTTGTGCATTTACAATATTCATTGATTTTTGCCATTGAAAAACGTCCAGAAATGATTGAAGCTACTGACTGAATGAAAGGAGCTGGCATCTCACTCTCTTTGAATCTTCTTTATCATGCTAAGAGGAGCAGGAAAAAGCAAAAAATTTCAGAATTGCACCTTGCAATGCGGAGAAATTACTGTTTGTGCATTTACAATATTCATTGATTTTTGCCATTGAAAAACGTCCAGAAATGATTGAAGCTACTGACTGAATGAAAGGAGCTGGCATCTCACTCTCTTTGAATCTTCTTTATCATGCTAAGAGGAGCAGGAAAAAGCAAAAAATTTCAGAATTGCACCTTGCAATGCGGAGAAATTACTGTTTGTGCATTTACAATATTCATTGATTTTTGCCGTTGAAAAACGTCCAGAAATGATTGAAGCTACTGACTGAATGAAAGGAGCTGGCATCTCACTCTCTTTGAATCTTCTTTATCATGCTAAGAGGAGCAGGAAAAAGCAAAAAATTTCAGAATTGCACCTTGCAATGCGGAGAAATTACTGTTTGTGCATTTACAATATTCATTGATTTTTGCCATTGAAAAACATCCAGAAATGATTGAAGCTACTGACTGAATGAAAGGAGCTGGCATCTCACTCTCTTTGAATCTTCTTTATCATGCTAAGAGGAGCAGGAAAAAGCAAAAAATTTCAGAATTGCACCTTGCAATACGGAGAAATTACTGTTTGTGCATTTACAATATTCATTGATTTTTGCCATTGTTAAACATCATGTTATTCATATACCAGAAATGATTGAAGCTACTGACTGAATGAAAGGAGCTGGCATCTCACTCTCTTTGAATCTTCTTTATCATGCTAAGAGGAGCAGGAAAAAGCAAAAAATTTCAGAATTGCACCTTGCAATGCGGAGAAATTACTGTTTGTGCATTTACAATATTCATTGATTTTTGCCATTGAAAAACATCATGTTATTCATATACCAGAAATGATTGAAGCTACTGACTGAATGAAAGGAGCTGGCATCTCACTCTCTTTGAATCTTCTTTATCATGCTAAGAGGAGCAGGAAAAAGCAAAAAATTTCAGAATTGCACCTTGCAATGCGGAGAAATTACTGTTTGTGCATTTACAATATTCATTGATTTTTGCCATTGAAAAACGTCCAGAAATGATTGAAGCTACTGACTGAATGAAAGGAGCTGGCATCTCACTCTCTTTGAATCTTCTTTATCATGCTAAGAGGAGCAGGAAAAAGCAAAAAATTTCAGAATTGCACCTTGCAATGCGGAGAAATTACTGTTTGTGCATTTACAATATTCATTGATTTTTGCCATTGAAAAACATCATGTTATTCATATACCAGAAATGATTGAAGCTACTGACTGAATGAAAGGAGCTGGCATCTCACTCTCTTTGAATCTTCTTTTTCATGCTAAGAGGAGCAGGAAAAAGTAAAAAATTTCAGAATTGCACCTTGCAATGCGGAGAAATTACTGTTTGTGCATTTACAATATTCATTGATTTTTGCCATTGAAAAACATCATGTTATTCATATACCAGAAATGATTGAAGCTACTGACTGAATGAAAGGAGCTGGCATCTCACTCTCTTTGAATCTTCTTTATCATGCTAAGAGGAGCAAGAAAAAGCAAAAAATTTCAGAATTGCACCTTGCAATGCGGAGAAATTACTGTTTGTGCATTTACAATATTCATTGATTTTTGCCATTGAAAAACGTCCAGAAATGATTGAAGCTACTGACTGAATGAAAGGAGCTGGCATCTCACTCTCTTTGAATCTTCTTTATCATGCTAAGAGGAGCAGGAAAAAGCAAAAAAATTCAGAATTGCACCTTGCAATGCGGAGAAATTACTGTTTGTGCATTTACAATATTCATTGATTTTTGCCATTGAAAAACATCATGTTATTCATATACCAGAAATGATTGAAGCTACTGACTGAATGAAAGGAGCTGGCATCTCACTCTCTTTGAATCTTCTTTTTCATGCTAAGAGGAGCAGGAAAAAGTAAAAAATTTCAGAATTGCACCTTGCAATGCGGAGAAATTACTGTTTGTGCATTTACAATATTCATTGATTTTTGCCATTGAAAAACGTCCAGAAATGATTGAAGCTACTGACTGAATGAAAGGAGCTGGCATCTCAGTCTCTTTGAATCTTCTTTATCATGCTAAGAGGAGCAGGAAAAAGCAAAAAATTTCAGAATTGCACCTTGCAATGCGGAGAAATTACTGCTTGTGCATTTACAATATTCATTGATTTTTGCCATTGAAAAACGTCCAGAAATGATTGAAGCTACTGACTGAATGAAAGCAGCTGGCATCTCACTCTCTTTGAATCTTCTTTATCATGCTAAGAGGAGCAGGAAAAAGCAAAAAATTTCAGAATTGCACCTTGCAATACGGAGAAATTACTGTTTGTGCATTTACAATATTCATTGATTTTTGCCATTGAAAAACGTCCAGAAATGATTGAAGCTACTGACTGAATGAAAGGAGCTGGCATCTCACTCTCTTTGAATCTTCTTTATCATGCTAAGAGGAGCAGGAAAAAGCAAAAAATTTCAGAATTGCACCTTGCAATGCGGAGAAATTACTGTTTGTGCATTTACAATATTCATTGATTTTTGCCATTGAAAAACGTCCAGAAATGATTGAAGCTACTGACTGAATGAAAGGAGCTGGCATCTCACTCTCTTTGAATCTTCTTTATCATGCTAAGAGGAGCAGGAAAAAGCAAAAAATTTCAGAATTGCACCTTGCAATGCGGAGAAATTACTGTTTGTGCATTTACAATATTCATTGATTTTTGCCGTTGAAAAACGTCCAGAAATGATTGAAGCTACTGACTGAATGAAAGGAGCTGGCATCTCACTCTCTTTGAATCTTCTTTATCATGCTAAGAGGAGCAGGAAAAAGCAAAAAATTTCAGAATTGCACCTTGCAATGCGGAGAAATTACTGTTTGTGCATTTACAATATTCATTGATTTTTGCCATTGAAAAACATCCAGAAATGATTGAAGCTACTGACTGAATGAAAGGAGCTGGCATCTCACTCTCTTTGAATCTTCTTTATCATGCTAAGAGGAGCAGGAAAAAGCAAAAAATTTCAGAATTGCACCTTGCAATGCGGAGAAATTACTGTTTGTGCATTTACAATATTCATTGATTTTTGCCATTGTTAAACATCATGTTATTCATATACCAGAAATGATTGAAGCTACTGACTGAATGAAAGGAGCTGGCATCTCACTCTCTTTGAATCTTCTTTATCATGCTAAGAGGAGCAGGAAAAAGCAAAAAATTTCAGAATTGCACCTTGCAATGCGGAGAAATTACTGTTTGTGCATTTACAATATTCATTGATTTTTGCCATTGAAAAACGTCCAGAAATGATTGAAGCTACTGACTGAATGAAAGGAGCTGGCATCTCACTCTCTTTGAATCTTCTTTATCATGCTAAGAGGAGCAGGAAAAAGCAAAAAATTTCAGAATTGCACCTTGCAATGCGGAGAAATTACTGTTTGTGCATTTACAATATTCATTGATTTTTGCCGTTGAAAAACGTCCAGAAATGATTGAAGCTACTGACTGAATGAAAGGAGCTGGCATCTCACTCTCTTTGAATCTTCTTTATCATGCTAAGAGGAGCAGGAAAAAGCAAAAAATTTCAGAATTGCACCTTGCAATGCGGAGAAATTACTGTTTGTGCATTTACAATATTCATTGATTTTTGCCATTGAAAAACATCCAGAAATGATTGAAGCTACTGACTGAATGAAAGGAGCTGGCATCTCACTCTCTTTGAATCTTCTTTATCATGCTAAGAGGAGCAGGAAAAAGCAAAAAATTTCAGAATTGCACCTTGCAATGCGGAGAAATTACTGTTTGTGCATTTACAATATTCATTGATTTTTGCCATTGTTAAACATCATGTTATTCATATACCAGAAATGATTGAAGCTACTGACTGAATGAAAGGAGCTGGCATCTCACTCTCTTTGAATCTTCTTTATCATGCTAAGAGGAGCAGGAAAAAGCAAAAAATTTCAGAATTGCACCTTGCAATGCGGAGAAATTACTGTTTGTGCATTTACAATATTCATTGATTTTTGCCATTGAAAAACGTCCAGAAATGTTTGAAGCTACTGACTGAATGAAAGGAGCTGGCATCTCACTCTCTTTGAATCTTCTTTATCATGCTAAGAGGAGCAGGAAAAATCAAAAAATTTCAGAATTGCACCTTGCAATGCGGAGAAATTACTGTTTGTGCATTTACAATATTCATTGATTTTTGCCATTGAAAAACATCATGTTATTCATATACCAGAAATGATTGAAGCTACTGACTGAATGAAAGGAGCTGGCATCTCACTCTCTTTGAATCTTCTTTATCATGCTAAGAGGAGCAGGAAAAAGCAAAAAATTTCAGAATTGCACCTTGCAATGCGGAGAAATTACTGTTTGTGCATTTACAATATTCATTGATTTTTGCCATTGAAAAACGTCCAGAAATGATTGAAGCTACTGACTGAATGAAAGGAGCTGGCATCTCACTCTCTTTGAATCTTCTTTATCATGCTAAGAGGAGCAGGAAAAAGCAAAAAATTTCAGAATTGCACCTTGCAATGCGGAGAAATTACTGTTTGTGCATTTACAATATTCATTGATTTTTGCCATTGAAAAACATCATGTTATTCATATACCAGAAATGATTGAAGCTACTGACTGAATGAAAGGAGCTGGCATCTCACTCTCTTTGAATCTTCTTTTTCATGCTAAGAGGAGCAGGAAAAAGTAAAAAATTTCAGAATTGCACCTTGCAATGCGGAGAAATTACTGTTTGTGCATTTACAATATTCATTGATTTTTGCCATTGAAAAACGTCCAGAAATGATTGAAGCTACTGACTGAATGAAAGGAGCTGGCATCTCAGTCTCTTTGAATCTTCTTTATCATGCTAAGAGGAGCAGGAAAAAGCAAAAAATTTCAGAATTGCACCTTGCAATGCGGAGAAATTACTGCTTGTGCATTTACAATATTCATTGATTTTTGCCATTGAAAAACGTCCAGAAATGATTGAAGCTACTGACTGAATGAAAGGAGCTGGCATCTCACTCTCTTTGAATCTTCTTTATCATGCTAAGAGGAGCAGGAAAAAGCAAAAAATTTCAGAATTGCACCTTGCAATACGGAGAAATTACTGTTTGTGCATTTACAATATTCATTGATTTTTGCCATTGAAAAACGTCCAGAAATGATTGAAGCTACTGACTGAATGAAAGGAGCTGGCATCTCACTCTGTTTGAATCTTCTTTATCATGCTAAGAGGAGCAGGAAAAAGCAAAAAATTTCAGAATTGCACCTTGCAATGCGGAGAAATTACTGTTTGTGCATTTACAATATTCATTGATTTTTGCCATTGAAAAACGTCCAGAAATGATTGAAGCTACTGACTGAATGAAAGGAGCTGGCATCTCACGCTCTTTGAATCTTCTTTATCATGCTAAGAGGAGCAGGAAAAAGCAAAAAATTTCAGAATTGCACCTTGCAATGCGGAGAAATTACTGTTTGTGCATTTACAATATTCATTGATTTTTGCCGTTGAAAAACGTCCAGAAATGATTGAAGCTACTGACTGAATGAAAGGAGCTGGCATCTCACTCTCTTTGAATCTTCTTTACCATGCTAAGAGGAGCAGGAAAAAGCAAAAAATTTCAGAATTGCACCTTGCAATGCGGAGAAATTACTGTTTGTGCATTTACAATATTCATTGATTTTTGCCATTGAAAAACATCCAGAAATGATTGAAGCTACTGACTGAATGAAAGGAGCTGGCATCTCACTCTCTTTGAATCTTCTTTATCATGCTAAGAGGAGCAGGAAAAAGCAAAAAATTTCAGAATTGCACCTTGCAATGCGGAGAAATTACTGTTTGTGCATTTACAATATTCATTGATTTTTGCCATTGTTAAACATCATGTTATTCATATACCAGAAATGATTGAAGCTACTGACTGAATGAAAGGAGCTGGCATCTCACTCTCTTTGAATCTTCTTTATCATGCTAAGAGGAGCAGGAAAAAGCAAAAAATTTCAGAAATGCACCTTGCAATGCGGAGAAATTACTGTTTGTGCATTTACAATATTCATTGATTTTTGCCATTGAAAAACGTCCAGAAATGTTTGAAGCTACTGACTGAATGAAAGGAGCTGGCATCTCACTCTCTTTGAATCTTCTTTATCATGCTAAGAGGAGCAGGAAAAAGCAAAAAATTTCAGAATTGCACCTTGCAATGCGGAGAAATTACTGTTTGTGCATTTACAATATTCATTGATTTTTGCCATTGAAAAACGTCCAGAAATGATTGAAGCTACTGACTGAATGAAAGGAGCTGGCATCTCACTCTCTTTGAATCTTCTTTATCATGCTAAGAGGAGCAGGAAAATGCAAAAAATTTCAGAATTGCTCCTTGCAATGCGGAGAAATTACTGTTTGTGCATTTACAATATTCATTGATTTTTGCCATTGAAAAACATCATGTTATTCATATACCAGAAATGTTTGAAGCTACTGACTGAATGAAAGGAGCTGGCATGTCACTCTCTTTGAATCTTCTTTATCATGCTAAAAGGAGCAGGAAAAAGCAAAAAATTTCAGAATTGCACCTTGCAATGCGGAGAAATTACTGTTTGTGCATTTACAATATTCATTGATTTTTGCCATTGAAAAACGTCCAGAAATGATTGAAGCTACTGACTGAATGAAAGGAGCTGGCATCTCACTCTCTTTGAATCTTCTTTATCATGCTAAGAGGAGCAGGAAAAAGCAAAAAATTTCAGAATTGCACCTTGCAATGCGGAGAAATTACTGTTTGTGCATTTACAATATTCATTGATTTTTGCCATTGAAAAACATCATGTTATTCATATACCAGAAATGATTGAAGCTACTGACTGAATGAAAGGAGCTGGCATCTCACTCTCTTTGAATCTTCTTTATCATGCTAAGAGGAGCAGGAAAAAGCAAAAAATTTCAGAATTGCACCTTGCAATGCGGAGAAATTACTGTTTGTGCATTTACAATATTCATTGATTTTTGCCATTGAAAAACGTCCAGAAATGATTGAAGCTACTGACTGAATGAAAGGAGCTGGCATCTCACTCTCTTTGAATCTTCTTTATCATGCTAAGAGGAGCAGGAAAAAGAAAAAAATTTCAGAATTGCACCTTGCAATGCGGAGAAATTACTGTTTGTGCATTTACAATATTCATTGATTTTTGCCATTGAAAAACATCATGTTATTCATATACCAGAAATGTTTGAAGCTACTGACTGAATGAAAGGAGCTGGCATCTCACTCTCTTTGAATCTTCTTTATCATGCTAAGAGGAGCAGGAAAAAGCAAAAAATTTCAGAATTGCACCTTGCAATGCGGAGAAATTACTGTTTGTGCATTTACAATATTCATTGATTTTTGCCATTGAAAAACGTCCAGAAATGATTGAAGCTACTGACTGAATGAAAGGAGCTGGCATCTCACTCTCTTTGAATCTTCTTTATCATGCTAAGAGGAGCAGGAAAAGGCAAAAAATTTCAGAATTGCACCTTGCAATGCGGAGAAATTACTGTTTGTGCATTTACAATATTCATTGATTTTTGCCATTGAAAAACATCATGTTATTCATATACCAGAAATGTTTGAAGCTACTGACTGAATGAAAGGAGCTGGCATCTCACTCTCTTTGAATCTTCTTTATCATGCTAAGAGGAGCAGGAAAAAGCAAAAAATTTCAGAATTGCACCTTGCAATGCGAATAAATTACTGTTTGTGCATTTACAATATTCATTGATTTTTGCCATTGAAAAACATCATGTTATTCATATACCAGAAATGATTGAAGCTACTGACTGAATGAAAGGAGCTGGCATCTCACTCTCTTTGAATCTTCTTTATCATGCTAAGAGGAGCAGGAAAAAGCAAAAAATTTCAGAATTGCACCTTGCAATGCGGAGAAATTACTGTTTGTGCATTTACAATATTCATTGATTTTTGCCATTGAAAAACATCATGTTATTCATATACCAGAAATGATTGAAGCTACTGACTGAATGAAAGGAGCTGGCATCTCACTCTCTTTGAATCTTCTTTATCATGCTAAGAGGAGCAGGAAAAAGCAAAAAATTTCAGAATTGCACCTCGCAATGCGGAGAAACTACTGTTTGTGCATTTACAATATTCATTGATTTTTGCCATTGAAAAACGTCCAGAAATGATTGAAGCTACTGACTGAATGAAAGGAGCTGGCATCTCACTCTCTTTGAATCTTCTTTATCATGCTAAGAGGAGCAGGAAAAAGCAAAAAATTTCAGAATTGCACCTTGCAATGCGGAGAAATTGCTGTTTGTGCATTTACAAAATTCATTGATTTTTGCCATTGAAAAACATCATGTTATTCATATACCAGAAATGTTTGAAGCTACTGACTGAATGAAAGGAGCTGGCATCTCACTCTCTTTGAATCTTCTTTATCATGCTAAGAGGAGCAGGAAAAAGCAAAAAATTTCAGAATTGCACCTTGCAATGCGGAGAAATTACTGTTTGTGCATTTACAATATTCATTGATTTTTGCCATTGAAAAACGTCCAGAAATGATTGAAGCTACTGACTGAATGAAAGGAGCTGGCATCTCACTCTCTTTGAATCTTCTTTATCATGCTAAGAGGAGCAGGAAAAAGCAAAAAATTTCAGAATTGCACCTTGCAATGCGGAGAAATTACTGTTTGTGCATTTACAATATACATTGATTTTTGCCATTGAAAAATGTCCAGAAATGATTGAAGCTACTGACTGAATGAAAGGAGCTGGCATCTCACTCTCTTTGAATCTTCTTTATCATGCTAAGAGGAGCAGGAAAAAGCAAAAAATTTCAGAATTGCACCTTGCAATGCGGAGAAATTACTGTTTGTGCATTTACAATATACATTGATTTTTGCCATTGAAAAACGTCCAGAAATGATTGAAGCTACTGACTGAATGAAAGGAGCTGGCATCTCACTCTCTTTGAATCTTCTTTATCATGCTAAGAGGAGCAGGAAAAAGCAAAAAATTTCAGAATTGCACCTTGCAATGCGGAGAAATTACTGTTTGTGCATTTACAATATTCATTGATTTTTGCCATTGAAAAACGTCCAGAAATGATTGAAGCTACTGACTGAATGAAAGGAGCTGGCATCTCACTCTCTTTGAATCTTCTTTATCATGCTAAGAGGAGCAGGAAAAAGCAAAAAATTTCAGAATTGCACCTTGCAATGCGGAGAAATTACTGTTTGTGCATTTACAATATTCATTGATTTTTGCCATTGAAAAACGTCCAGAAATGATTGAACCTACCGACTGAATGAAAGGAGCTGGCATCTCACTCTCTTTGAATCTTCTTTATCATGCTAAGAGGAGCAGGAAAAAGCAAAAAATTTCAGAATTGCACCTTGCAATGCGGAGAAATTACTGTTTGTGCATTTACAATATTCATTGATTTTTGCCGTTGAAAAACGTCCAGAAATGATTGAAGCTACTGACTGAATGAAAGGAGCTGGCATCTCACTCTCTTTGAATCTTCTTTATCATGCTAAGAGGAGCAGGAAAAAGCAAAAAATTTCAGAATTGCACCTTGCAATGCGGAGAAATTACTGTTTGTGCATTTACAATATTCATTGATTTTTGCCATTGAAAAACATCATGTTATTCATATACCAAAAATGATTGAAGCTACTGAGTGAATGAAAGGAGCTGGCATCTCACTCTCTTTGAATCTTCTTTATCATGCTAAGAGGAGCAGGAAAAAGCAAAAAATTTCAGAATTGCACCTTGCAATGCGGAGAAATTACTGTTTGTGCATTTACAATATTCATTGATTTTTGCCATTGAAAAACGTCCAGAAATGATTGAAGCTACTGACTGAATGAAAGGAGCTGGCATCTCACTCTCTTTGAATCTTCTTTATCATGCTAAGAGGAGCAGGAAAAAGCAAAAAATTTCAGAATTGCACCTTGCAATGCGGAGAAATTACTGTTTGTGCATTTACAATATTCATTGATTTTTGCCATTGAAAAACATCATGTTATTCATATACCAGAAATGTTTGAAGCTACTGACTGAATGAAAGGAGCTGGCATGTCACTCTCTTTGAATCTTCTTTATCATGCTAAGAGGAGCAGGAAAAAGCAAAAAATTTCAGAATTGCACCTTGCAATGCGGAGAAATTACTGTTTGTGCATTTACAATATTCATTGATTTTTGCCATTGAAAAACGTCCAGAAATGATTGAAGCTACTGACTGAATGAAAGGAGCTGGCATCTCACTCTCTTTGAATCTTCTTTATCATGCTAAGAGGAGCAGGAAAAAGCAAAAAATTTCAGAATTGCACCTTGCAATGCGGAGAAATTACTGTTTGTGCATTTACAATATTCATTGATTTTTGCCATTGAAAAACATCATGTTATTCATATACCAGAAATGATTGAAGCTACTGACTGAATGAAAGGAGCTGGCATCTCACTCTCTTTGAATCTTCTTTATCATGCTAAGAGGAGCAGGAAAAAGCAAAAAATTTCAGAATTGCACCTTGCAATGCGGAGAAATTACTGTTTGTGCATTTACAATATTCATTGATTTTTGCCATTGAAAAACGTCCAGAAATGATTGAAGCTACTGACTGAATGAAAGGAGCTGGCATCTCACTCTCTTTGAATCTTCTTTATCATGCTAAGAGGAGCAGGAAAAAGCAAAAAATTTCAGAATTGCACCTTGCAATGCGGAGAAATTACTGTTTGTGCATTTACAATATTCATTGATTTTTGCCATTGAAAAACATCATGTTATTCATATACCAGAAATGTTTGAAGCTACTGACTGAATGAAAGGAGCTGGAATCTCACTCTCTTTGAATCTTCTTTATCATGCTAAGAGGAGCAGGAAAAAGCAAAAAATTTCAGAATTGCACCTTGCAATGCGGAGAAATTACTGTTTGTGCATTTACAATATTCATTGATTTTTGCCATTGAAAAACGTCCAGAAATGATTGAAGCTACTGACTGAATGAAAGGAGCTGGCATCTCACTCTCTTTGAATCTTCTTTATCATGCTAAGAGGAGCAGGAAAAAGCAAAAAATTTCAGAATTGCACCTTGCAATGCGGAGAAATTACTGTTTGTGCATTTACAATATACATTGATTTTTGCCATTGAAAAACGTCCAGAAATGATTGAAGCTACTGACTGAATGAAAGGAGCTGGCATCTCACTCTCTTTGAATCTTCTTTATCATGCTAAGAGGAGCAGGAAAAAGCAAAAAATTTTAGAATTGCACCTTGCAATGCGGAGAAATTACTGTTTGTGCATTTACAATATACATTGATTTTTGCCATTGAAAAACGTCCAGAAATGATTGAAGCTACTGACTGAATGAAAGGAGCTGGCATCTCACTCTCTTTGAATCTTCTTTATCATGCTAAGAGGAGCAGGAAAAAGCAAAAAATTTCAGAATTGCACCTTGCAATGCGGAGAAATTACTGTTTGTGCATTTACAATATTCATTGATTTTTGCCATTGAAAAACGTCCAGAAATGATTGAAGCTACTGACTGAATGAAAGGAGCTGGCATCTCACTCTCTTTGAATCTTCTTTATCATGCTAGGAGGAGCAGGAAAAAGCAAAAAATTTCAGAATTGCACCTTGCAATGCGGAGAAATTACTGTTTGTGCATTTACAATATTCATTGATTTTTGCCATTGAAAAACGTCCAGAAATGATTGAACCTACCGACTGAATGAAAGGAGCTGGCATCTCACTCTCTTTGAATCTTCTTTATCATGCTAAGAGGAGCAGGAAAAAGCAAAAAATTTCAGAATTGCACCTTGCAATGCGGAGAAATTACTGTTTGTGCATTTACAATATACATTGATTTTTGCCATTGAAAAACGTCCAGAAATGATTGAAGCTACTGACTGAATGAAAGGAGCTGGCATCTCACTCTCTTTGAATCTTCTTTATCATGCTAAGAGGAGCAGGAAAAAGCAAAAAATTTCAGAATTGCACCTTGCAATGCGGAGAAATTACTGTTTGTGCATTTACAATATTCATTGATTTTTGCCATTGAAAAACGTCCAGAAATGATTGAAGCTACTGACTGAATGAAAGGAGCTGGCATCTCACTCTCTTTGAATCTTCTTTATCATGCTAAGAGGAGCAGGAAAAAGCAAAAAATTTCAGAATTGCACCTT
Source organism: Phyllobates terribilis (assembly GCF_046119375.1). Classification (NCBI taxonomy): domain Eukaryota; kingdom Metazoa; phylum Chordata; class Amphibia; order Anura; family Dendrobatidae; genus Phyllobates; species Phyllobates terribilis. The sequence goes on along the minus strand of NW_027365131.1, from coordinate 94,709 downwards.
GCAATGCGGAGAAATTACTGTTTGTGCATTTACAATATTCATTGATTTTTGCCATTGAAAAACATCATGTTATTCATATACCAGAAATGTTTGAAGCTACTGACTGAATGAAAGGAGCTGGCATGTCACTCTCTTTGAATCTTCTTTATCATGCTAAGAGGAGCAGGAAAAAGCAAAAAATTTCAGAATTGCACCTTGCAATGCGGAGAAATTACTGTTTGTGCATTTACAATATTCATTGATTTTTGCCATTGAAAAACGTCCAGAAATGATTGAAGCTACTGACTGAATGAAAGGAGCTGGCATCTCACTCTCTTTGAATCTTCTTTATCATGCTAAGAGGAGCAGGAAAAAGCAAAAAATTTCAGAATTGCACCTTGCAATGCGGAGAAATTACTGTTTGTGCATTTACAATATTCATTGATTTTTGCCATTGAAAAACGTCCAGAAATGATTGAAGCTACTGACTGAATGAAAGGAGCTGGCATCTCACTCTCTTTGAATCTTCTTTATCATGCTAAGAGGAGCAGGAAAAAGCAAAAAATTTCAGAATTGCACCTTGCAATGCGGAGAAATTACTGTTTGTGCATTTACAATATTCATTGATTTTTGCCATTGAAAAACATCATGTTATTCATATACCAGAAATGTTTGAAGCTACTGACTGAATGAAAGGAGCTGGCATGTCACTCTCTTTGAATCTTCTTTATCATGCTAAGAGGAGCAGGAAAAAGCAAAAAATTTCAGAATTGCACCTTGCAATGCGGAGAAATTACTGTTTGTGCATTTACAATATTCATTGATTTTTGCCATTGAAAAACGTCCAGAAATGATTGAAGCTACTGACTGAATGAAAGGAGCTGGCATCTCACTCTCTTTGAATCTTCTTTATCATGCTAAGAGGAGCAGGAAAAAGCAAAAAATTTCAGAATTGCACCTTGCAATGCGGAGAAATTACTGTTTGTGCATTTACAATATTCATTGATTTTTGCCATTGAAAAACATCATGTTATTCATATACCAGAAATGATTGAAGCTACTGACTGAATGAAAGGAGCTGGCATCTCACTCTCTTTGAATCTTCTTTATCATGCTAAGAGGAGCAGGAAAAAGCAAAAAATTTCAGAATTGCACCTTGCAATGCGGAGAAATTACTGTTTGTGCATTTACAATATTCATTGATTTTTGCCATTGAAAAACGTCCAGAAATGATTGAAGCTACTGACTGAATGAAAGGAGCTGGCATCTCACTCTCTTTGAATCTTCTTTATCATGCTAAGAGGAGCAGGAAAAAGCAAAAAATTTCAGAATTGCACCTTGCAATGCGGAGAAATTACTGTTTGTGCATTTACAATATTCATTGATTTTTGCCATTGAAAAACATCATGTTATTCATATACCAGAAATGTTTGAAGCTACTGACTGAATGAAAGGAGCTGGAATCTCACTCTCTTTGAATCTTCTTTATCATGCTAAGAGGAGCAGGAAAAAGCAAAAAATTTCAGAATTGCACCTTGCAATGCGGAGAAATTACTGTTTGTGCATTTACAATATTCATTGATTTTTGCCATTGAAAAACGTCCAGAAATGATTGAAGCTACTGACTGAATGAAAGGAGCTGGCATCTCACTCTCTTTGAATCTTCTTTATCATGCTAAGAGGAGCAGGAAAAGGCAAAAAATTTCAGAATTGCACCTTGCAATGCGGAGAAATTACTGTTTGTGCATTTACAATATTCATTGATTTTTGCCATTGAAAAACATCATGTTATTCATATACCAGAAATGTTTGAAGCTACTGACTGAATGAAAGGAGCTGGCATCTCACTCTCTTTGAATCTTCTTTATCATGCTAAGAGGAGCAGGAAAAACCAAAAAATTTCAGAATTGCACCTTGCAATGCGAATAAATTACTGTTTGTGCATTTACAATATTCATTGATTTTTGCCATTGAAAAACATCATGTTATTCATATACCAGAAATGATTGAAGCTACTGACTGAATGAAAGGAGCTGGCATCTCACTCTCTTTGAATCTTCTTTATCATGCTAAGAGGAGCAGGAAAAAGCAAAACATTTCAGAATTGCACCTTGCAATGCGGAGAAATTACTGTTTGTGCATTTACAATATTCATTGATTTTTGCCATTGAAAAACATCATGTTATTCACATACCAGAAATGATTGAAGCTACTGACTGAATGAAAGGAGCTGGCATCTCACTCTCTTTGAATCTTCTTTATCATGCTAAGAGGAGCAGGAAAAAGCAAAAAATTTCAGAATTGCACCTCGCAATGCGGAGAAATTACTGTTTGTGCATTTACAATATTCATTGATTTTTGCCATTGAAAAACGTCCAGAAATGATTGAAGCTACTGACTGAATGAAAGGAGCTGGCATCTCACTCTCTTTGAATCTTCTTTATCATGTTAAGAGGAGCAGGAAAAAGCAAAAAATTTCAGAATTGCACCTTGCAATGCGGAGAAATTGCTGTTTGTGCATTTACAAAATTCATTGATTTTTGCCATTGAAAAACATCATGTTATTCATATACCAGAAATGTTTGAAGCTACTGACTGAATGAAAGGAGCTGGCATCTCACTCTCTTTGAATCTTCTTTATCATGCTAAGAGGAGCAGGAAAAAGCAAAAAATTTCAGAATTGCACCTTGCAATGCGGAGAAATTACTGTTTGTGCATTTACAATATTCATTGATTTTTGCCATTGAAAAACGTCCAGAAATGATTGAAGCTACTGACTGAATGAAAGGAGCTGGCATCTCACTCTCTTTGAATCTTCTTTATCATGCTAAGAGGAGCAGGAAAAAGCAAAAAATTTCAGAATTGCACCTTGCAATGCGGAGAAATTACTGTTTGTGCATTTACAATATACATTGATTTTTGCCATTGAAAAACGTCCAGAAATGATTGAAGCTACTGACTGAATGAAAGGAGCTGGCATCTCACTCTCTTTGAATCTTCTTTATCATGCTAAGAGGAGCAGGAAAAAGCAAAAAATTTCAGAATTGCACCTTGCAATGCGGAGAAATTACTGTTTGTGCATTTACAATATTCATTGATTTTTGCCGTTGAAAAAAGTCCAGAAATGATTGAAGCTACTGACTGAATGAAAGGAGCTGGCATCTCACTCTCTTTGAATCTTCTTTATCATGCTAAGAGGAGCAGGAAAAAGCAAAAAATTTCAGAATTGCACCTTGCAATGCGGAGAAATTACTGTTTGTGCATTTACAATATTCATTGATTTTTGCCATTGAAAAACATCATGTTATTCATATACCAGAAATGATTGAAGCTACTGACTGAATGAAAGGAGCTGGCATCTCACTCTCTTTGAATCTTCTTTATCATGCTAAGAGGAGCAGGAAAAAGCAAGAAATTTCAGAATTGCACCTTGCAATGCGGAGAAATTACTGTTTGTGCATTTACAATATTCATTGATTTTTGCCATTGAAAAACATCATGTTATTCATATACCAGAAATGTTTGAAGCTACTGACTGAATGAAAGGAGCTGGCATCTCACTCTCTTTGAATCTTCTTTATCATGCTAAGAGGAGCAGGAAAAAGCAAAAAATTTCAGAATTGCACCTTGCAATGTGGAGAAATTACTGTTTGTGCATTTACAATATTCATTGATTTTTACCATTGAAAAACGTCCAGAAATGATTGAAGCTACTGACTGAATGAAAGTAGCTGCCATCTCACTCTCTTTGAATCTTTTTTATCATGCTAAGAGGAGCAGGAAAAAGCAAAAAATTTCAGACTTGCACCTTGCAATGCGGAGAAATTACTGTTTGTGCATTTACAATATTCATTGATTTTTGCCATTGAAAAACATCATGTTATTCATATACCAGAAATGTTTGAAGCTACTGACTGAATGAAAGGAGCTGGCATCTCACTCTCTTTGAATCTTCTTTATCATGCTAAGAGGAGCAGGAAAAAGCAAAAAATTTCAGAATTGCACCTTGCAATGCGGAGAAATTACTTTTTGTGCATTTACAATATTCATTGATTTTTGCCATTGAAAAACGTCCAGAAATGATTGAAGCTACTGACTGAATGAAAGGAGCTGGCATCTCACTCTCTTTGAATCTTCTTTATCATGCTAAGAGGAGCAGGAAAAAGCAAAAAATTTCAGAATTGCACCTTGCAATGCGGAGAAATTACTGTTTGTGCATTTACAATATTCATTGATTTTTGCCATTGAAAAACGTCCAGAAATGATTGAAGCTACTGACTGAATGAAAGGAGCTGGCATCTCACTCTCTTTGAATCTTCTTTATCATGCTAAGAGGAGCAGGAAAAAGCAAAAAATTTCAGAATTGCACCTTGCAATGCGGAGAAATTACTGTTTGTGCATTTACAATATTCATTGATTTTTGCCATTGAAAAACGTCCAGAAATGATTGAAGCTACTGACTGAATGAAAGGAGCTGGCATCTCACTCTCTTTGAATCTTCTTTATCATGCTAAGAGGAGCAGGAAAAAGCAAAAAATTTCAGAATTGCACCTTGCAATGCGGAGAAATTACAGTTTGTGCATTTACAATATTCATTGATTTTTGCCATTGAGAAACGTCCAGAAATGATTGAAGCTACTGACTGAATGAAAGGAGCTGGCATCTCACTCTCTTTGAATCTTCTTTATCATGCTAAGAGGAGCAGGAAAAAGCAAAAAATTTCAGAATTGCACCTTGCAATGCGGAGAAATTACTGTTTGTGCATTTACAATATTCATTGATTTTTGCCATTGAAAAACATCATGTTATTCATATACCAGAAATGTTTGAAGCTACTGACTGAATGAAAGGAGCTGGCATGTCACTCTCTTTGAATCTTCTTTATCATGCTAAGAGGAGCAGGAAAAAGCAAAAAATTTCAGAATTGCACCTTGCAATGCGGAGAAATTACTGTTTGTGCATTTACAATATTCATTGATTTTTGCCATTGAAAAACGTCCAGAAATGATTGAAGCTACTGACTGAATGAAAGGAGCTGGCATCTCACTCTCTTTGAATCTTCTTTATCATGCTAAGAGGAGCAGGAAAAAGCAAAAAATTTCAGAATTGCACCTTGCAATGCGGAGAAATTACTGTTTGTGCATTTACAATATTCATTGATTTTTGCCATTGAAAAACATCATGTTATTCATATACCAGAAATGATTGAAGCTACTGACTGAATGAAAGGAGCTGGCATCTCACTCTCTTTGAATCTTCTTTATCATGCTAAGAGGAGCAGGAAAAAGCAAAAAATTTCAGAATTGCACCTTGCAATGCGGAGAAATTACTGTTTGTGCATTTACAATATTCATTGATTTTTGCCATTGAAAAACGTCCAGAAATGATTGAAGCTACTGACTGAATGAAAGGAGCTGGCATCTCACTCTCTTTGAATCTTCTTTATCATGCTAAGAGGAGCAGGAAAAAGCAAAAAATTTCAGAATTGCACCTTGCAATGCGGAGAAATTACTGTTTGTGCATTTACAATATTCATTGATTTTTGCCATTGAAAAACATCATGTTATTCATATACCAGAAATGTTTGAAGCTACTGACTGAATGAAAGGAGCTGGAATCTCACTCTCTTTTAATCTTCTTTATCATGCTAAGAGGAGCAGGAAAAAGCAAAAAATTTCAGAATTGCACCTTGCAATGCGGAGAAATTACTGTTTGTGCATTTACAATATTCATTGATTTTTGCCATTGAAAAACGTCCAGAAATGATTGAAGCTACTGACTGAATGAAAGGAGCTGGCATCTCACTCTCTTTGAATCTTCTTTATCATGCTAAGAGGAGCAGGAAAAGGCAAAAAATTTCAGAATTGCACCTTGCAATGCGGAGAAATTACTGTTTGTGCATTTACAATATTCATTGATTTTTGCCATTGAAAAACATCATGTTATACATATACCAGAAATGTTTGAAGCTACTGACTGAATGAAAGGAGCTGGCATCTCACTCTCTTTGAATCTTCTTTATCATGCTAAGAGGAGCAGGAAAAACCAAAAAATTTCAGAATTGCACCTTGCAATGCGAATAAATTACTGTTTGTGCATTTACAATATTCATTGATTTTTGCCATTGAAAAACATCATGTTATTCATATACCAGAAATGATTGAAGCTACTGACTGAATGAAAGGAGCTGGCATCTCACTCTCTTTGAATCTTCTTTATCATGCTAAGAGGAGCAGGAAAAAGCAAAACATTTCAGAATTGCACCTTGCAATGCGGAGAAATTACTGTTTGTGCATTTACAATATTCATTGATTTTTGCCATTGAAAAACATCATGTTATTCACATACCAGAAATGATTGAAGCTACTGACTGAATGAAAGGAGCTGGCATCTCACTCTCTTTGAATCTTCTTTATCATGCTAAGAGGAGCAGGAAAAAGCATAAAATTTCAGAATTGCACCTCGCAATGCGGAGAAATTACTGTTTGTGCATTTACAATATTCATTGATTTTTGCCATTGAAAAACGTCCAGAAATGATTGAAGCTACTGACTGAATGAAAGGAGCTGGCATCTCACTCTCTTTGAATCTTCTTTATCATGCTAAGAGGAGCAGGAAAAAGCAAAAAATTTCAGAATTGCACCTTGCAATGCGGAGAAATTGCTGTTTGTGCATTTACAAAATTCATTGATTTTTGCCATTGAAAAACATCATGTTATTCATATACCAGAAATGTTTGAAGCTACTGACTGAATGAAAGGAGCTGGCATCTCACTCTCTTTGAATCTTCTTTATCATGCTAAGAGGAGCAGGAAAAAGCAAAAAATTTCAGAATTGCACCTTGCAATGCGGAGAAATTACTGTTTGTGCATTTACAATATTCATTGATTTTTGCCATTGAAAAACGTCCAGAAATGATTGAAGCTACTGACTGAATGAAAGGAGCTGGCATCTCACTCTCTTTGAATCTTCTTTATCATGCTAAGAGGAGCAGGAAAAAGCAAAAAATTTCAGAATTGCACCTTGCAATGCGGAGAAATTACTGTTTGTGCATTTACAATATACATTGATTTTTGCCATTGAAAAACGTCCAGAAATGATTGAAGCTACTGACTGAATGAAAGGAGCTGGCATCTCACTCTCTTTGAATCTTCTTTATCATGCTAAGAGGAGCAGGAAAAAGCAAAAAATTTCAGAATTGCACCTTGCAATGCGGAGAAATTACTGTTTGTGCATTTACAATATTCATTGATTTTTGCCGTTGAAAAAAGTCCAGAAATGATTGAAGCTACTGACTGAATGAAAGGAGCTGGCATCTCACTCTCTTTGAATCTTCTTTATCATGCTAAGAGGAGCAGGAAAAAGCAAAAAATTTCAGAATTGCACCTTGCAATGCGGAGAAATTACTGTTTGTGCATTTACAATATTCATTGATTTTTGCCATTGAAAAACATCATGTTATTCATATACCAGAAATGATTGAAGCTACTGACTGAATGAAAGGAGCTGGCATCTCACTCTCTTTGAATCTTCTTTATCATGCTAAGAGGAGCAGGAAAAAGCAAGAAATTTCAGAATTGCACCTTGCAATGCGGAGAAATTACTGTTTGTGCATTTACAATATTCATTGATTTTTGCCATTGAAAAACATCATGTTATTCATATACCAGAAATGTTTGAAGCTACTGACTGAATGAAAGGAGCTGGCATCTCACTCTCTTTGAATCTTCTTTATCATGCTAAGAGGAGCAGGAAAAAGCAAAAAATTTCAGAATTGCACCTTGCAATGTGGAGAAATTACTGTTTGTGCATTTACAATATTCATTGATTTTTACCATTGAAAAACGTCCAGAAATGATTGAAGCTACTGACTGAATGAAAGTAGCTGCCATCTCACCCTCTTTGAATCTTTTTTATCATGCTAAGAGGAGCAGGAAAAAGCAAAAAATTTCAGACTTGCACCTTGCAATGCGGAGAAATTACTGTTTGTGCATTTACAATATTCATTGATTTTTGCCATTGAAAAACATCATGTTATTCATATACCAGAAATGTTTGAAGCTACTGACTGAATGAAAGGAGCTGGCATCTCACTCTCTTTGAATCTTCTTTATCATGCTAAGAGGAGCAGGAAAAAGCAAAAAATTTCAGAATTGCACCTTGCAATGCGGAGAAATTACTTTTTGTGCATTTACAATATTCATTGATTTTTGCCATTGAAAAACGTCCAGAAATGATTGAAGCTACTGACTGAATGAAAGGAGCTGGCATCTCACTCTCTTTGAATCTTCTTTATCATGCTAAGAGGAGCAGGAAAAAGCAAAAAATTTCAGAATTGCACCTTGCAATGCGGAGAAATTACTGTTTGTGCATTTACAATATTCATTGATTTTTGCCATTGAAAAACGTCCAGAAATGATTGAAGCTACTGACTGAATGAAAGGAGCTGGCATCTCACTCTCTTTGAATCTTCTTTATCATGCTAAGAGGAGCAGGAAAAAGCAAAAAATTTCAGAATTGCACCTTGCAATGCGGAGAAATTACTGTTTGTGCATTTACAATATTCATTGATTTTTGCCATTGAAAAACATGTAATTCATATACCAGAAATGTTTGAAGCTACTGACTGAATGAAAGGAGCTGGCACCTCACTCTCTTTGAATCTTCTTTATCATGCTAAGAGGAGCGGGAAAAAGCAAAAAATTTCAGAATTGCACCTTGCAATGCGGAGAAATTACTGTTTGTGCATTTACAATATTCATTGATTTTTGCCATTGAAAAACGTCCAGAAATGATTGAAGGTACTGACTGAATGAAAGGAGCTGGCATCTCACTCTCTTTGAATCTTCTTTATCATGCTAAGAGGAGCAGGAAAAAGCAAACAATTTCAGAATTGCACCTTGCAATGCGGAGAAATTACTGTTTGTGCATTTACAATATTCATTGATTTTTGCCATTGAAAAACGTCCAGAAATGATTGAAGCTACTGACTGAATGAAAGGAGCTGGCATCTCACTCTCTTTGAATCTTCTTTATCATGCTAAGAGGAGCAGGAAAAAGCAAAAAATTTCAGAATTGCACCTTGCAATGCGGAGAAATTACAGTTTGTGCATTTACAATATTCATTGATTTTTGCCATTGAGAAACGTCCAGAAATGATTGAAGCTACTGACTGAATGAAAGGAGCTGGCATCTCACTCTCTTTGAATCTTCTTTATCATGCTAAGAGGAACAGGAAAAAGCAAAAAATTTCAGAATTGCACCTTGCAATGCGGAGAAATTACTGTTTGTGCATTTACAACATTCATTGATTTTTGCCATTGAAAAACATCATGTTATTTATATACCAGAAATGTTTGAAGCTACTGACTGAATGAAAGGAGCTGGCATCTCACTCTCTTTGAATCTTCTTTATCATGCTAAGAGGAGCAGGAAAAAGCAAAAAATTTCAGAATTGCACCTTGCAATGTGGAGAAATTACTGTTTGTGCATTTACAATATTCATTGATTTTTACCATTGAAAAACGTCCAGAAATGATTGAAGCTACTGACTGAATGAAAGTAGCTGGCATCTCACTCTCTTTGAATTTTCTTTATCATGCTAAGAGGAGCAGGAAAAAGCAAAAAATTTCAGACTTGCACCTTGCAATGCGGAGAAATTACTGTTTGTGCATTTACAATATTCATTGATTTTTGCCATTGAAAAACATCATGTTATTCATATACCAGAAATGTTTGAAGCTACTGACTGAATGAAAGGAGCTGGCATCTCACTCTCTTTGAATCTTCTTTATCATGCTAAGAGGAGCAGGAAAAAGCAAAAAATTTCAGAATTGCACCTTGCAATGCGGAGAAATTACTGTTTGTGCATTTACAATATTCATTGATTTTTGCCATTGAAAAACATCATGTTATTCATATACAAGAAATGTTTGAAGCTACTGACTGAATGAAAGGAGCTGGCATCTCAATCTCTTTGAATCTTCTTTATCATGCTAAGAGGAGCAGGAAAAAGCAAAAAATTTCAGAATTGCACCTTGCAATGTGGAGAAATTACTGTTTGTGCATTTACAATATTCATTGATTTTTACCATTGAAAAACGTCCAGAAATGATTGAAGCTACTGACTGAATGAAAGTAGCTGGCATCTCACTCTCTTTGAATCTTCTTTATCATGCTAAGAGGAGCAGGAAAAAGCAAAAAATTTCAGACTTGCACCTTGCAATGCGGAGAAATTACTATTTGTGCATTTACAATATTCATAGATTTTTGCCATTGAAAAACATCATGTTATTCATATACCAGAAATGTTTGAAGCTACTGACTGAATGAAAGGAGCTGGCATCTCACTCTCTTTGAATCTTCTTTATCATGCTAAGAGGAGAAGGAAAAAGCAAAAAATTTCAGAATTGCACCTTGCAATGCGGAGAAATTACTGTTTGTGCATTTACAATATTCATTGATTTTTGCCATTGAAAAACATCATGTTATTCATATACCAGAAATGTTTGAAGCTACTGACTGAATGAAAGGAGCTGACATCTCACTCTCTTTGAATCTTCTTTATCATGCTAAGAGGAGCAGGAAAAAGCAAAAAATTTCAGAATTGCACCTTGCAATGCGGAGAAATTACTGTTTGTGCATTTACAATATTCATTGATTTTTGCCATTGAAAAATGTCCAGAAATGATTGAAGCTACTGACTGAATGAAAGGAGCTGGCATCTCACTCTCTTTGAATCATGCTAAGAGGAGCAGGAAAAAGCAAAAAATTTCAGAATTGCACCTTGCAATGTGGAGAAATTACTGTTTGTGCATTTACAATATTCATTGATTTTTACCATTGAAAAACGTCCAGAAATGATTGAAGCTACTGACTGAATGAAAGTAGCTGCCATCTCACTCTCTTTGAATCTTTTTTATCATGCTAAGAGGAGCAGGAAAAAGCAAAAAATTTCAGACTTGCACCTTGCAATGCGGAGAAATTACTGTTTGTGCATTTACAATATTCATTGATTTTTGCCATTGAAAAACATCATGTTATTCATATAACAGAAATGTTTGAAGCTACTGACTGAATGAAAGGAGCTGGCATCTCACTCTCTTTGAATCTTCTTTATCATGCTAAGAGGAGCAGGAAAAAGCAAAAAATTTCAGAATTGCACCTTGCAATGCGGAGAAATTACTTTTTGTGCATTTACAATATTCATTGATTTTTGCCATTGAAAAACGTCCAGAAATGATTGAAGCTACTGACTGAATGAAAGGAGCTGGCATCTCACTCTCTTTGAATCTTCTTTATCATGCTAAGAGGAGCAGGAAAAAGCAAAAAATTTCAGAATTGCACCTTGCAATGCGGAGAAATTACTGTTTGTGCATTTACAATATTCATTGATTTTTGCCATTGAAAAACGTCCAGAAATGATTGAAGCTACTGACTGAATGAAAGGAGCTGGCATCTCACTCTCTTTGAATCTTCTTTATCATGCTAAGAGGAGCAGGAAAAAGCAAAAAATTTCAGAATTGCACCTTGCAATGCGGAGAAATTACTGTTTGTGCATTTACAATATTCATTGATTTTTGCCATTGAAAAACATGTAATTCATATACCAGAAATGTTTGAAGCTACTGACTGAATGAAAGGAGCTGGCACCTCACTCTCTTTGAATCTTCTTTATCATGCTAAGAGGAGCGGGAAAAAGCAAAAAATTTCAGAATTGCACCTTGCAATGCGGAGAAATTACTGTTTGTGCATTTACAATATTCATTGATTTTTGCCATTGAAAAACGTCCAGAAATGATTGAAGGTACTGACTGAATGAAAGGAGCTGGCATCTCACTCTCTTTGAATCTTCTTTATCATGCTAAGAGGAGCAGGAAAAAGCAAAAAATTTCAGAATTGCACCTTGCAATGCGGAGAAATTACTGTTTGTGCATTTACAATATTCATTGATTTTTGCCATTGAAAAACGTCCAGAAATGATTGAAGCTACTGACTGAATGAAAGGAGCTGGCATCTCACTCTCTTTGAATCTTCTTTATCATGCTAAGAGGAGCAGGAAAAAGCAAAAAATTTCAGAATTGCACCTTGCAATGCGGAGAAATTACAGTTTGTGCATTTACAATATTCATTGATTTTTGCCATTGAGAAACGTCCAGAAATGATTGAAGCTACTGACTGAATGAAAGGAGCTGGCATCTCACTCTCTTTGAATCTTCTTTATCATGCTAAGAGGAACAGGAAAAAGCAAAAAATTTCAGAATTGCACCTTGCAATGCGGAGAAATTACTGTTTGTGCATTTACAATATTCATTGATTTTTGCCATTGAAAAACATCATGTTATTTATATACCAGAAATGTTTGAAGCTACTGACTGAATGAAAGGAGCTGGCATCTCACTCTCTTTGAATCTTCTTTATCATGCTAAGAGGAGCAGGAAAAAGCAAAAAATTTCAGAATTGCACCTTGCAATGTGGAGAAATTACTGTTTGTGCATTTACAATATTCATTGATTTTTACCATTGAAAAACGTCCAGAAATGATTGAAGCTACTGACTGAATGAAAGTAGCTGGCATCTCACTCTCTTTGAATTTTCTTTATCATGCTAAGAGGAGCAGGAAAAAGCAAAAAATTTCAGACTTGCACCTTGCAATGCGGAGAAATTACTGTTTGTGCATTTACAATATTCATTGATTTTTGCCATTGAAAAACATCATGTTATTCATATACCAGAAATGTTTGAAGCTACTGACTGAATGAAAGGAGCTGGCATCTCACTCTCTTTGAATCTTCTTTATCATGCTAAGAGGAGCAGGAAAAAGCAAAAAATTTCAGAATTGCACCTTGCAATGCGGAGAAATTACTGTTTGTGCATTTACAATATTCATTGATTTTTGCCATTGAAAAACATCATGTTATTCATATACAAGAAATGTTTGAAGCTACTGACTGAATGAAAGGAGCTGGCATCTCAATCTCTTTGAATCTTCTTTATCATGCTAAGAGGAGCAGGAAAAAGCAAAAAATTTCAGAATTGCACCTTGCAATGTGGAGAAATTACTGTTTGTGCATTTACAATATTCATTGATTTTTACCATTGAAAAACGTCCAGAAATGATTGAAGCTACTGACTGAATGAAAGTAGCTGGCATCTCACTCTCTTTGAATCTTCTTTATCATGCTAAGAGGAGCAGGAAAAAGCAAAAAATTTCAGACTTGCACCTTGCAATGCGGAGAAATTACTATTTGTGCATTTACAATATTCATTGATTTTTGCCATTGAAAAACATCATGTTATTCATATACCAGAAATGTTTGAAGCTACTGACTGAATGAAAGGAGCTGGCATCTCACTCTCTTTGAATCTTCTTTATCATGCTAAGAGGAGCAGGAAAAAGCAAAAAATTTCAGAATTGCACCTTGCAATGCGGAGAAATTACTGTTTGTGCATTTACAATATTCATTGATTTTTGCCATTGAAAAACATCATGTTATTCATATACCAGAAATGTTTGAAGCTACTGACTGAATGAAAGGAGCTGACATCTCACTCTCTTTGAATCTTCTTTATCATGCTAAGAGGAGCAGGAAAAAGCAAAAAATTTCAGAATTGCACCTTGCAATGCGGAGAAATTACTGTTTGTGCATTTACAATATTCATTGATTTTTGCCATTGAAAAATGTCCAGAAATGATTGAAGCTACTGACTGAATGAAAGGAGCTGGCATCTCACTCTCTTTGAATCATGCTAAGAGGAGCAGGAAAAAGCAAAAAATTTCAGAATTGCACCTTACAATGCGGAGAAATTACTGTTTGTGCATTTACAATATTCATTGATTTTTGCCATGGAAAAACATCATGTTATTCATATACCAGAAATGTTTGAAGCTACTGACTGAATGAAAGGAGCTGGCATCTCACTCTCTTTGAATCTTCTTTATCATGCTAAGAGGAGCAGGAAAAAGCAAAAAATTTTAGAATTGCACCTTGCAATGTGGAGAAATTACTGTTTGTGCATTTACAATATTCATTGATTTTTACCATTGAAAAACGTCCAGAAATGATTGAAGCTACTGACTGAATGAAAGTAGCTGGCATCTCACTCTCTTTGAATCTTCTTTATCATGCTAAGAGGAGCAGGAAAAAGCAAAAAATTTCAGACTTGCACCTTGCAATGCGGAGAAATTACTATTTGTGCATTTACAATATTCATAGATTTTTGCCATTGAAAAACATCATGTTATTCATATACCAGAAATGTTTGAAGCTACTGACTGAATGAAAGGAGCTGGCATCTCACTCTCTTTGAATCTTCTTTATCATGCTAAGAGGAGCAGGAAAAAGCAAAAAATTTCAGAATTGCACCTTGCAATGCGGAGAAATTACTGTTTGTGCATTTACAATATTCATTGATTTTTGCCATTGAAAAACATCATGTTATTCATATACCAGAAATGTTTGAAGCTACTGACTGAATGAAAGGAGCTGACATCTCACTCTCTTTGAATCTTCTTTATCATGCTAAGAGGAGCAGGAAAAAGCAAAAAATTTCAGAATTGCACCTTGCAATGCGGAGAAATTACTGTTTGTGCATTTACAATATTCATTGATTTTTGCCATTGAAAAATGTCCAGAAATGATTGAAGCTACTGACTGAATGAAAGGAGCTGGCATCTCACTCTCTTTGAATCATGCTAAGAGGAGCAGGAAAAAGCAAAAAATTTCAGAATTGCACCTTGCAATGTGGAGAAATTACTGTTTGTGCATTTACAATATTCATTGATTTTTACCATTGAAAAACGTCCAGAAATGATTGAAGCTACTGACTGAATGAAAGTAGCTGCCATCTCACTCTCTTTGAATCTTTTTTATCATGCTAAGAGGAGCAGGAAAAAGCAAAAAATTTCAGACTTGCACCTTGCAATGCGGAGAAATTACTGTTTGTGCATTTACAATATTCATTGATTTTTGCCATTGAAAAACATCATGTTATTCATATACCAGAAATGTTTGAAGCTACTGACTGAATGAAAGGAGCTGGCATCTCACTCTCTTTGAATCTTCTTTATCATGCTAAGAGGAGCAGGAAAAAGCAAAAAATTTCAGAATTGCACCTTGCAATGCGGAGAAATTACTTTTTGTGCATTTACAATATTCATTGATTTTTGCCATTGAAAAACGTCCAGAAATGATTGAAGCTACTGACTGAATGAAAGGAGCTGGCATCTCACTCTCTTTGAATCTTCTTTATCATGCTAAGAGGAGCAGGAAAAAGCAAAAAATTTCAGAATTGCACCTTGCAATGCGGAGAAATTACTGTTTGTGCATTTACAATATTCATTGATTTTTGCCATTGAAAAACGTCCAGAAATGATTGAAGCTACTGACTGAATGAAAGGAGCTGGCATCTCACTCTCTTTGAATCTTCTTTATCATGCTAAGAGGAGCAGGAAAAAGCAAAAAATTTCAGAATTGCACCTTGCAATGCGGAGAAATTACTGTTTGTGCATTTACAATATTCATTGATTTTTGCCATTGAAAAACATGTAATTCATATACCAGAAATGTTTGAAGCTACTGACTGAATGAAAGGAGCTGGCACCTCACTCTCTTTGAATCTTCTTTATCATGCTAAGAGGAGCGGGAAAAAGCAAAAAATTTCAGAATTGCACCTTGCAATGCGGAGAAATTACTGTTTGTGCATTTACAATATTCATTGATTTTTGCCATTGAAAAACGTCCAGAAATGATTGAAGGTACTGACTGAATGAAAGGAGCTGGCATCTCACTCTCTTTGAATCTTCTTTATCATGCTAAGAGGAGCAGGAAAAAGCAAAAAATTTCAGAATTGCACCTTGCAATGCAGAGAAATTACTGTTTGTGCATTTACAATATTCATTGATTTTTGCCATTGAAAAACGTCCAGAAATGATTGAAGCTACTGACTGAATGAAAGGAGCTGGCATCTCACTCTCTTTGAATCTTCTTTATCATGCTAAGAGGAGCAGGAAAAAGCAAAAAATTTCAGAATTGCACCTTGCAATGCGGAGAAATTACAGTTTGTGCATTTACAATATTCATTGATTTTTGCCATTGAGAAACGTCCAGAAATGATTGAAGCTACTGACTGAATGAAAGGAGCTGGCATCTCACTCTCTTTGAATCTTCTTTATCATGCTAAGAGGAACAGGAAAAAGCAAAAAATTTCAGAATTGCACCTTGCAATGCGGAGAAATTACTGTTTGTGCATTTACAATATTCATTGATTTTTGCCATTGAAAAACATCATGTTATTTATATACCAGAAATGTTTGAAGCTACTGACTGAATGAAAGGAGCTGGCATCTCACTCTCTTTGAATCTTCTTTATCATGCTAAGAGGAGCAGGAAAAAGCAAAAAATTTCAGAATTGCACCTTGCAATGTGGAGAAATTACTGTTTGTGCATTTACAATATTCATTGATTTTTACCATTGAAAAACGTCCAGAAATGATTGAAGCTACTGACTGAATGAAAGTAGCTGGCATCTCACTCTCTTTGAATTTTCTTTATCATGCTAAGAGGAGCAGGAAAAAGCAAAAAATTTCAGACTTGCACCTTGCAATGCGGAGAAATTACTGTTTGTGCATTTACAATATTCATTGATTTTTGCCATTGAAAAACATCATGTTATTCATATACCAGAAATGTTTGAAGCTACTGACTGAATGAAAGGAGCTGGCATCTCACTCTCTTTGAATCTTCTTTATCATGCTAAGAGGAGCAGGAAAAAGCAAAAAATTTCAGAATTGCACCTTGCAATGCGGAGAAATTACTGTTTGTGCATTTACAATATTCATTGATTTTTGCCATTGAAAAACATCATGTTATTCATATACAAGAAATGTTTGAAGCTACTGACTGAATGAAAGGAGCTGGCATCTCAATCTCTTTGAATCTTCTTTATCATGCTAAGAGGAGCAGGAAAAAGCAAAAAATTTCAGAATTGCACCTTGCAATGTGGAGAAATTACTGTTTGTGCATTTACAATATTCATTGATTTTTACCATTGAAAAACGTCCAGAAATGATTGAAGCTACTGACTGAATGAAAGTAGCTGGCATCTCACTCTCTTTGAATCTTCTTTATCATGCTAAGAGGAGCAGGAAAAAGCAAAAAATTTCAGACTTGCACCTTGCAATGCGGAGAAATTACTATTTGTGCATTTACAATATTCATTGATTTTTGCCATTGAAAAACATCATGTTATTCATATACCAGAAATGTTTGAAGCTACTGACTGAATGAAAGGAGCTGGCATCTCACTCTCTTTGAATCTTCTTTATCATGCTAAGAGGAGCAGGAAAAAGCAAAAAATTTCAGAATTGCACCTTGCAATGCGGAGAAATTACTGTTTGTGCATTTACAATATTCATTGATTTTTGCCATTGAAAAACATCATGTTATTCATATACCAGAAATGTTTGAAGCTACTGACTGAATGAAAGGAGCTGACATCTCACTCTCTTTGAATCTTCTTTATCATGCTAAGAGGAGCAGGAAAAAGCAAAAAATTTCAGAATTGCACCTTGCAATGCGGAGAAATTACTGTTTGTGCATTTACAATATTCATTGATTTTTGCCATTGAAAAATGTCCAGAAATGATTGAAGCTACTGACTGAATGAAAGGAGCTGGCATCTCACTCTCTTTGAATCATGCTAAGAGGAGCAGGAAAAAGCAAAAAATTTCAGAATTGCACCTTACAATGCGGAGAAATTACTGTTTGTGCATTTACAATATTCATTGATTTTTGCCATGGAAAAACATCATGTTATTCATATACCAGAAATGTTTGAAGCTACTGACTGAATGAAAGGAGCTGGCATCTCACTCTCTTTGAATCTTCTTTATCATGCTAAGAGGAGCAGGAAAAAGCAAAAAATTTTAGAATTGCACCTTGCAATGTGGAGAAATTACTGTTTGTGCATTTACAATATTCATTGATTTTTACCATTGAAAAACGTCCAGAAATGATTGAAGCTACTGACTGAATGAAAGTAGCTGGCATCTCACTCTCTTTGAATCTTCTTTATCATGCTAAGAGGAACAGGAAAAAGCAAAAAATTTCAGACTTGCACCTTGCAATGCGGAGAAATTACTGTTTGTGCATTTACAATATTCATTGATTTTTGCCATTGAAAAACATCATGTTATTCATATACCAGAAATGTTTGAAGCTACTGACTGAATGAAAGGAGCTGGCATCTCACTCTCTTTGAATCTTCTTTATCATGCTAAGAGGAGCAGGAAAAAGCAAAAAATTTCAGAATTGCACCTTGCAATGCGGAGAAATTACTGTTTGTGCATTTACAATATTCATTGATTTTTGCCATTGAAAAACGTCCAGAAATGATTGAAGCTACTGACTGAATGAAAGGAGCTGGCATCTCACTCTCTTTGAATCTTCTTTATCATGCTAAGAGGAGCAGGAAAAAGCAAAAAATTTCAGAATTGCACCTTGCAATGCGGAGAAATTACTGTTTGTGCATTTACAATATTCATTGATTTTTGCCATTGAAAAACGTCCAGAAATGATTGAAGCTACTGACTGAATGAAAGGAGCTGGCATCTCACGCTCTTTGAATCTTCTTTATCATGCTAAGAGGAGCAGGAAAAAGCAAAAAATTTCAGAATTGCACCTTGCAATGCGGAGAAATTACTGTTTGTGCATTTACAATATTCATTGATTTTTGCCATTGAAAAACATGTTATTCATATACCAGAAATGTTTGAAGCTACTGACTGAATGAAAGGAGCTGGCACCTCACTCTCTTTGAATCTTCTTTATCATGCTAAGAGGAGCGGGAAAAAGCAAAAAATTTCAGAATTGCACCTTGCAATGCGGAAAAATTACTGTTTGTGCATTTACAATATTCATTGATTTTTGCCATTGAAAAACGTCCAGAAATGATTGAAGGTACTGACTGAATGAAAGGAGCTGGCATCTCACTCTCTTTGAATCTTCTTTATCATGCTAAGAGGAGCAGGAAAAAGCAAAAAATTTCAGAATTGCACCTTGCAATGCGGAGAAATTACTGTTTGTGCATTTACAATATTCATTGATTTTTGCCATTGAAAAACGTCCAGAAATGATTGAAGCTACTGACTGAATGAAAGGAGCTGGCATCTCACTCTCTTTGAATCTTCTTTATCATGCTAAGAGGAGCAGGAAAAAGCAAAAAATTTCAGAATTGCACCTTGCAATGCGGAGAAATTACAGTTTGTGCATTTACAATATTCATTGATTTTTGCCATTGAAAAACATCCAGAAATGATTGAAGCTACTGACTGAATGAAAGGAGCTGGCATCTCACTCTCTTTGAATCTTCTTTATCATGCTAAGAGGAGCAGGAAAAAGCAAAAAATTTCAGAATTGCACCTTGCAATGCGGAGAAATTACTGTTTGTGCATTTACAATATTCATTGATTTTTGCCATTGAAAAACATCATGTTATTCATATACCAGAAATGTTTGAAGCTACTGACTGAATGAAAGGAGCTGGCATCTCACTCTCTTTGAATCTTCTTTATCATGCTAAGAGGAGCAGGAAAAAGCAAAAAATTTCAGAATTGCACCTTGCAATGTGGAGAAATTACTGTTTGTGCATTTACAATATTCATTGATTTTTACCATTGAAAAACGTCCAGAAATGATTGAAGCTACTGACTGAATGAAAGTAGCTGGCATCTCACTCTCTTTGAATCTTCTTTATCATGCTAAGAGGAGCAGGAAAAAGCAAAAAATTTCAGACTTGCACCTTGCAATGCGGAGAAATTACTGTTTGTGCATTTACAATATTCATTGATTTTTCCCATTGAAAAACATCATGTTATTCATATACCAGAAATGTTTGAAGCTACTGACTGAATGAAAGGAGCTGGCATCTCACTCTCTTTGAATCTTCTTTATCATGCTAAGAGGAGCAGGAAAAAGCAAAAAATTTCAGAATTGCACCTTGCAATGCGGAGAAATTACTGTTTGTGCATTTACAATATTCATTGATTTTTGCCATTGAAAAACATCATGTTATTCATATACCAGAAATGTTTGAAGCTACTGACTGAATGAAAGGAGCTGGCATCTCAATCTCTTTGAATCTTCTTTATCATGCTAAGAGGAGCAGGATAAAGCAAAAAATTTCAGAATTGCACCTTGCAATGTGGAGAAATTACTGTTTGTGCATTTACAATATTCATTGATTTTTACCATTGAAAAATGTCCAGAAATGATTGAAGCTACTGACTGAATGAAAGTAGCTGGCATCTCACTCTCTTTGAATCTCCTTTATCATGCTAAGAGGAGCAGGAAAAAGCAAAAAATTTCAGACTTGCACCTTGCAATGCGGAGAAATTACTGTTTGTGCATTTACAATATTCATTGATTTTTGCCATTGAAAAACATCATGTTATTCATATACCAGAAATGTTTGAAGCTACTGACTGAATGAAAGGAGCTGGCATCTCACTCTCTTTGAATCTTCTTTATCATGCTAAGAGGAGCAGGAAAAAGCAAAAAATTTCAGACTTGCACCTTGCAATGCGGAGAAATTACTGTTTGTGCATTTACAATATTCATTGATTTTTGCCATTGAAAAACATCATGTTATTCATATACCAGAAATGTTTGAAGCTACTGACTGAATGAAAGGAACTGGCATCTCACTCTCTTTGAATCTTCTTTATCATGCTAAGAGGAGCAGGAAAAAGCAAAAAATTTCAGAATTGCAACTTGCAATGCGGAGAAATTACTGTTTGTGCATTTACAATATTCATTGATTTTTGCCATTGAAAAACGTCCAGAAATGATTGAAGGTACTGACTGAATGAAAGGAGCTGGCATCTCACTCTCTTTGAATCTTCTTTATCATTCTAAGAGGAGCAGGAAAAAGCAAAAAATTTCAGAATTGCACCTTGCAATGCGGAGAAATTACTGTTTGTGCATTTACAATATTCATTGATTTTTGCCATTGAAAAACGTCCAGAAATGATTGAAGCTACTGACTCAATGAATGGAGCTGGCATCTCACTCTCTTTGAATCTTCTTTATCATGCTAAGAGGAGCAGGAAAAAGCAAAAAATTTCAGAATTGCACCTTGCAATGCGGAGAAATTACAGTTTGTGCATTTACAATATTCATTGATTTTTGCCATTGAAAAACGTCCAGAAATGATTGAAGCTACTGACTGAATGAAAGGAGCTGGCATCTCACTCTCTTTGAATCTTCTTTATCATGCTAAGAGGAGCAGGAAAAAGCAAAAAATTTCAGAATTGCACCTTGCAATGCGGAGAAATTACTGTTTGTGCATTTACAATATTCGTTGATTTTTGCCATTGAAAAACGTCCAGAAATGATTGAAGCTACTGACTGAATGAAAGGAGCTGGCATCTCACTCTCTTTGAATCTTCTTTATCATGCTAAGAGGAGCAGGAAAAAGCAAAAAATTTCAGAATTGCACCTTGCAATGCGGAGAAATTACAGTTTGTGCATTTACAATATTCATTGATTTTTGCCATTGAAAAACGTCCAGAAATGATTGAAGCTACTGACTGAATGAAAGGAGCTGGCATCTCACTCTCTTTGAATCTTCTTTATCATGCTAAGAGGAGCAGGAAAAAGCAAAAAATTTTAGAATTGCACCTTGCAATGCGGAGAAATTACTGTTTGTGCATTTACAATATTCATTGATTTTTGCCATTGAAAAACATGTTATTCATATACCAGAAATGTTTGAAGCTCCTGACTGAATGAAAGGAGCTGGCACCTCACTCTCTTTGAATCTTCTTTATCATGCTAAGAGGAGCAGGAAAAAGCAAAAAATTTCAGAATTGCACCTTGCAATGCGGAGAAATTACTGTTTGTGCATTTACAATATTCATTGATTTTTGCCATTGAAAAACGTCCAGAAATGATTGAAGCTACTGACTGAATGAAAGGAGCTGGCATCTCACTCTCTTTGAATCTTCTTTATCATGCTAAGAGGAGCAGGAAAAAGCAAAAAATTTCAGAATTGCACCTTGCAATGCGGAGAAATTACTGTTTGTGCATTTACAATATTCATTGATTTTTGCCATTGAAAATGTCCAGAAATGATTGAAGCTACTGACTGAATGAAAGGAGCTGGCATCTCACTCTCTTTGAATCTTCTTTATCATGCTAAGAGGAGCAGGAAAAAGCAAAAAATTTCAGAATTGCTCCTTGCAATGCGGAGAAATTACTGTTTGTGCATTTACAATATTCATTGATTTTTGCGATTGAAAAACATCATGTTATTCATATACCAGAAATGATTGAAGCTACTGACTGAATGAAAGGAGCTGGCATCTCATTCTCTTTGAATCTTCTTTATCATGCTAAGAGGAGCAGGAAAAAGTAAAAAATTTCAGAATTGCACCTTGCAATGCGGAGAAATTACTGTTTGTGCATTTACAATATTCAATGATTTTTGCCATTGAAAAACGTCCAGAAATGATTGAAGCTACTGACTGAATGAAAGGAGCTGGCATCTCACTCTCTTTGAATCTTGTTTATCATGCTAAGAGGAGCAGGAAAAAGCAAAAAATTTCAGAATTGCACCTTGCAATGCGGAGAAATTACTGTTTGTGCATTTACAATATTCATTGATTTTTGCCATTGAAAAACGTCCAGAAATGATTGAAGCTACTGACTGAATGAAAGGAGCTGGCATCTCACTCTCTTTGAATCTTCTTTATCATGCTAAGAGGAGCAGGAAAAAGCCAAAAATTTCAGAATTGCACCTTGCACTGCGGAGAAATTACTGTTTGTGCATTTACAATATTCATTGATTTTTGCTATTGAAAAACATCATGTTATTCATATACCAGAAATGATTGAAGCTACTGACTGAATGAAAGGAGCTGGCATCTCACTCTCTTTGAATCTTCTTTATCATGCTAAGAGGAGCAGGAAAAAGCAAAAAATTTCAGAATTGCACCTTGCAATGCGGAGAAATTGCAGTTTGTGCATTTACAATATTCATTGATTTTTGCCATTGAAAAACGTCCAGAAATGATTGAAGCTACTGACTGAATGAAAGGAGCTGGCATCTCACTCTCTTTGAATCTTCTTTATCATGCTAAGAGGAGCAGGAAAAAGCAAAAAATTTCAGAATTGCACCTTGCAATGCGGAGAAATTACTGTTTGTGCATTTACAATATTCATTGATTTTTGCCATTGAAAAACATCATGTTATTCATATACCAGAAATGATTGAAGCTACTGACTGAATGAAAGAAGCTGGCATCTCACTCTCTTTGAATCTTCTTTATCATGCTAAGAGGAGCAGGAAAAAGCAAAAAATTTCAGAATTGCACCTTGCAATGCGGAGAAATTGCAGTTTGTGCATTTACAATATTCATTGATTTTTGCCATTGAAAAACGTCCAGAAATGATTGAAGCTACTGACTGAATGAAAGGAGCTGGCATCTCACTCTCTTTGAATCTTCTTTATCATGCTAAGAGGAGCAGGAAAAAGCAAAAAATTTCAGAATTGCACCTTGCAATGCGGAGAAATTACTGTTTGTGCAATTACAATATTCATTGATTTTTGCCATTGAAAAACGTCCAGAAATGATTGAAGCTACTGACTGAATGAAAGGAGCTGGCATCTCACTCTCTTTGAATCTTCTTTATCATGCTAAGAGGAGCAGGAAAAAGCAAAAAATTTCAGAATTGCACCTTGCAATGCGGAGAAATTACTGTTTGTGCATTTACAATATTCATTGATTTTTGCCATTGAAAAATGTCCAGAAATGATTGAAGCTACTGACTGAATGAAAGGAGCTGGCATCTCACTCTCTTTGAATCTTCTTTATCATGCTAAGAGGAGCAGGAAAAAGCAAAAAATTTCAGAATTGCGCCTTGCAATGCGGAGAAATTACTGTTTGTGCATTTACAAAATTCATTGATTTTTGCCATTGAAAAACATCATGTTATTCATATACCAGAAATGATTGAAGCTACTGACTGAAGGAAAGGATCTGGCATCTCACTCTCTTTGAATCTTCTTTGTCATGCTAAGAGGAGCAGGAAAAAGCAAAAAATTTCAGAATTGCACCTTGCAATGCGGAGAAATTACTGTTTGTGCATTTACAATATTCATTGATTTTTGCCATTGAAAAACGTCCAGAAATGATTGAAGCTACTGACTGAATGAAAGGAGCTGGCATCTCACTCTCTTTGAATCTTCTTTATCATGCTAAGAGGAGCAGGAAAAAGCAAAACATTTCAGAATTGCACCTTGCAATGCGGAGAAATTACTGTTTGTGCATTTACAATATTCATTGATTTTTGCGATTGAAAAACATCATGTTATTCATATACCAGAAATGATTGAAGCTACTGACTGAATGAAAGGAGCTGGCATCTCACTCTCTTTGAATCTTCTTTATCATGCTAAGAGGAGCAGGAAAAAGTAAAAAATTTCAGAATTGCACCTTGCAATGTGGAGAAATTACTGTTTGTGCATTTACAATATTCAATGATTTTTGCCATTGAAAAACGTCCAGAAATGATTGAAGCTACTGACTGAATGAAAGGAGCTGGCATCTCACTCTCTTTGAATCTTCTTTATCATGCTAAGAGGAGCAGGAAAAAGCAAAAAATTTCAGAATTGCACCTTGCAATGCGGAGAAATTACTGTTTGTGCATTTACAATATTCATTGATTTTTGCCATTGAAAAACGTCCAGAAATGATTGAAGCTACTGACTGAATGAAAGGAGCTGGCATCTCACTCTCTTTGAATCTTCTTTATCATGCTAAGAGGAGCAGGAAAAAGCAAAAAATTTCAGAATTGCACCTTGCAATGCGGAGAAATTACTGTTTGTGCATTTACAATATTCATTGATTTTTGCCATTGAAAAATGTCCAGAAATGATTGAAGCTACTGACTGAATGAAAGGAGCTGGCATCTCACTCTCTTTGAATCTTCTTTATCATGCTAAGAGGAGCAGGAAAAAGCAAAAAATTTCAGAATTGCGCCTTGCAATGCGGAGAAATTACTGTTTGTGCATTTACAAAATTCATTGATTTTTGCCATTGAAAAACATCATGTTATTCATATACCAGAAATGATTGAAGCTACTGACTGAAGGAAAGGATCTGGCATCTCACTCTCTTTGAATCTTCTTTATCATGCTAAGAGGAGCAGGAAAAAGCAAAACATTTCAGAATTGCACCTTGCAATGCGGAGAAATTACTGTTTGTGCATTTACAATATTCATTGATTTTTGCGACTGAAAAACATCATGTTATTCATATACCAGAAATGATTGAAGCTACTGACTGAATGAAAGGAGCTGGCATCTCACTCTCTTTGAATCTTCTTTATCATGCTAAGAGGAGCAGGAAAAAGTAAAAAATTTCAGAATTGCACCTTGCAATGCGGAGAAATTACTGTTTGTGCATTTACAATATTCAATGATTTTTGCTATTGAAAAACGTCCAGAAATGATTGAAGCTACTGACTGAATGAAAGGAGCTGGCATCTCACTCTCTTTGAATCTTCTTTATCATGCTAAGAGGAGCAGGAAAAAGCAAAAAATTTCAGAATTGCACCTTGCAATGCGGAGAAATTACTGTTTGTGCATTTACAATATTCATTGATTTTTGCCATTGAAAAACATCATGTTATTCATATACCAGAAATGATTGAAGCTACTGACTGAATGAAAGGAGCTGGCATCTCACTCTCTTTGAATCTTCTTTATCATGCTAAGAGGAGCAGGAAAAAGCAAAAAATTTCAGAATTGCACCTTGCAATGCGGAGAAATTGCAGTTTGTGCATTTACAATATTCATTGATTTTTGCCATTGAAAAACGTCCAGAAATGATTGAAGCTACTGACTGAATGAAAGGAGCTGGCATCTCACTCTCTTTGAATCTTCTTTATCATGCTAAGAGGAGCAGGAAAAAGCAAAAAATTTCAGAATTGCACCTTGCAATGCGGAGAAATTACTGTTTGTGCATTTACAATATTCATTGATTTTTGCCATTGAAAAACGTCCAGAAATGATTGAAGCTACTGACTGAATGAAAGGAGCTGGCATCTCACTCTCTTTGAATCTTCTTTATCATGCTAAGAGGAGCAGGAAAAAGCCAAAAATTTCAGAATTGCACCTTGCAATGCGGAGAAATTACTGTTTGTGCATTTACAATATTCATTGATTTTTGCTATTGAAAAACATCATGTTATTCATATACCAGAAATGATTGAAGCTACTGACTGAATGAAAGGAGCTGGCATCTCACTCTCTTTGAATCTTCTTTATCATGCTAAGAGGAGCAGGAAAAAGCAAAAAATTTCAGAATTGCACCTTGCAATGCGGAGAAATTGCAGTTTGTGCATTTACAATATTCATTGATTTTTGCCATTGAAAAACGTCCAGAAATGATTGAAGCTACTGACTGAATGAAAGGAGCTGGCATCTCACTCTCTTTGAATCTTCTTTATCATGCTAAGAGGAGCAGGAAAAAGCAAAAAATTTCAGAATTGCACCTTGCAATGCGGAGAAATTACTGTTTGTGCATTTACAATATTCATTGATTTTTGCCATTGAAAAACATCATGTTATTCATATACCAGAAATGATTGAAGCTACTGACTGAATGAAAGGAGCTGGCATCTCACTCTCTTTGAATCTTCTTTATCATGCTAAGAGGAGCAGGAAAAAGCAAAAAATTTCAGAATTGCACCTTGCAATGCGGAGAAATTGCAGTTTGTGCATTTACAATATTCATTGATTTTTGCCATTGAAAAACGTCCAGAAATGATTGAAGCTACTGACTGAATGAAAGGAGCTGGCATCTCACTCTCTTTGAATCTTCTTTATCATGCTAAGAGGAGCAGGAAAAAGCAAAAAATTTCAGAATTGCACCTTGCAATGCGGAGAAATTACTGTTTGTGCATTTACAATATTCATTGATTTTTGCCATTGAAAAACGTCCAGAAATGATTGAAGCTACTGACTGAATGAAAGGAGCTGGCATCTCACTCTCTTTGAATCTTCTTTATCATGCTAAGAGGAGCAGGAAAAAGCAAAAAATTTCAGAATTGCACCTTGCAATGCGGAGAAATTACTGTTTGTGCATTTACAATATTCATTGATTTTTGCCATTGAAAAATGTCCAGAAATGATTGAAGCTACTGACTGAATGAAAGGAGCTGGCATCTCACTCTCTTTGAATCTTCTTTATCATGCTAAGAGGAGCAGGAAAAAGCAAAAAATTTCAGAATTGCGCCTTGCAATGCGGAGAAATTACTGTTTGTGCATTTACAAAAATCATTGATTTTTGCCATTGAAAAACATCATGTTATTCATATACCAGAAATGATTGAAGCTACTGACTGAAGGAAAGGATCTGGCATCTCACTCTCTTTGAATCTTCTTTGTCATGCTAAGAGGAGCAGGAAAAAGCAAAAAATTTCAGAATTGCACCTTGCAATGCGGAGAAATTACTGTTTGTGCATTTACAATATTCATTGATTTTTGCCATTGAAAAACGTCCAGAAATGATTGAAGCTACTGACTGAATGAAAGGAGCTGGCATCTCACTCTCTTTGAATCTTCTTTATCATGCTAAGAGGAGCAGGAAAAAGCAAAACATTTCAGAATTGCACCTTGCAATGCGGAGAAATTACTGTTTGTGCATTTACAATATTCATTGATTTTTGCCATTGAAAAATGTCCAGAAATGATTGAAGCTACTGACTGAATGAAAGGAGCTGGCATCTCACTCTCTTTGAATCTTCTTTATCATGCTAAGAGGAGCAGGAAAAAGCAAAAAATTTCAGAATTGCGCCTTGCAATGCGGAGAAATTACTGTTTGTGCATTTACAAAATTCATTGATTTTTGCCATTGAAAAACATCATGTTATTCATATACCAGAAATGATTGAAGCTACTGACTGAAGGAAAGGATCTGGCATCTCACTCTCTTTGAATCTTCTTTGTCATGCTAAGAGGAGCAGGAAAAAGCAAAAAATTTCAGAATTGCACCTTGCAATGCGGAGAAATTACTGTTTGTGCATTTACAATATTCATTGATTTTTGCCATTGAAAAACGTCCAGAAATGATTGAAGCTACTGACTGAATGAAAGGAGCTGGCATCTCACTCTCTTTGAATCTTCTTTATCATGCTAAGAGGAGCAGGATAAAGCAAAACATTTCAGAATTGCACCTTGCAATGCGGAGAAATTACTGTTTGTGCATTTACAATATTCATTGATTTTTGCGATTGAAAAACATCATGTTATTCATATACCAGAAATGATTGAAGCTACTGACTGAATGAAAGGAGCTGGCATCTCACTCTCTTTGAATCTTCTTTATCATGCTAAGAGGAGCAGGAAAAAGTAAAAAATTTCAGAATTGCACCTTGCAATGCGGAGAAATTACTGTTTGTGCATTTACAATATTCAATGATTTTTGCCATTGAAAAACGTCCAGAAATGATTGAAGCTACTGACTGAATGAAAGGAGCTGGCATCTCACTCTCTTTGAATCTTCTTTATCATGCTAAGAGGAGCAGGAAAAAGCAAAAAATTTCAGAATTGCACCTTGCAATGCGGAGAAATTACTGTTTGTGCATTTACAATATTCATTGATTTTTGCCATTGAAAAACGTCCAGAAATGATTGAAGCTACTGACTGAATGAAAGGAGCTGGCATCTCACTCTCTTTGAATCTTCTTTATCATGCTAAGAGGAGCAGGAAAAAGCAAAAAATTTCAGAATTGCACCTTGCAATGCGGAGAAATTACTGTTTGTGCATTTACAATATTCATTGATTTTTGCCATTGAAAAATGTCCAGAAATGATTGAAGCTACTGACTGAATGAAAGGAGCTGGCATCTCACTCTCTTTGAAACTTCTTTATCATGCTAAGAGGAGCAGGAAAAAGAAAAAATTTCAGAATTGCGCCTTGCAATGCGGAGAAATTACTGTTTGTGCATTTACAAAATTCATTGATTTTTGCCATTGAAAAACATCATGTTATTCATATACCAGAAATGATTGAAGCTACTGACTGAAGGAAAGGATCTGGCATCTCACTCTCTTTGAATCTTCTTTGTCATGCTAAGAGGAGCAGGAAAAAGCAAAAAATTTCAGAATTGCACCTTGCAATGCGGAGAAATTACTGTTTGTGCATTTACAATATTCATTGATTTTTGCCATTGAAAAACGTCCAGAAATGATTGAAGCTACTGACTGAATGAAAGGAGCTGGCATCTCACTCTCTTTGAATCTTCTTTATCATGCTAAGAGGAGCAGGAAAAAGCAAAACATTTCAGAATTGCACCTTGCAATGCGGAGAAATTACTGTTTGTGCATTTACAATATTCATTGATTTTTGCGATTGAAAAACATCATGTTATTCATATACCAGAAATGATTGAAGCTACTGACTGAATGAAAGGAGCTGTGGCATCTCACTCTCTTTGAATCTTCTTTATCATGCTAAGAGGAGCAGGAAAAAGTAAAAAATTTCAGAATTGCACCTTGCAATGCGGAGAAATTACTGTTTGTGCATTTACAATATTCAATGATTTTTGCCATTGAAAAACGTCCAGAAATGATTGAAGCTACTGACTGAATGAAAGGAGCTGGCATCTCACTCTCTTTGAATCTTCTTTATCATGCTAAGAGGAGCAGGAAAAAGCAAAAAATTTCAGAATTGCACCTTGCAATGCGGAGAAATTACTGTTTGTGCATTTACAATATTCATTGATTTTTGCCATTGAAAAACATCATGTTATTCATATACCAGAAATGATTGAAGCTACTGACTGAATGAAAGGAGCTGGCATCTCACTCTCAATGAATCTTCTTTATCATGCTAAGAGAAGCAGGAAAAAGCAAAAAATTTCAGAATTGCACCTTGCAATGCGGAGAAATTGCAGTTTGTGCATTTACAATATTCATTGATTTTTGCCATTGAAAAACGTCCAGAAATGATTGAAGCTACTGACTGAATGAAAGGAGCTGGCATCTCACTCTCTTTGAATCTTCTTTTTCATGCTAAGAGGAGCAGGAAAAAGCAAAAAATTTCAGAATTGCACCTTGCAATGCGGAGAAATTACTGTTTGTGCATTTACAATATTCATTGATTTTTGCCATTGAAAAACGTCCAGAAATGATTGAAGCTACTGACTGAATGAAAGGAGCTGGCATCTCACTCTCTTTGAATCTTCTTTATCATGCTAAGAGGAGCAGGAAAAAGCAAAAAATTTCAGAATTGCACCTTGCAATGCGGAGAAATTACTGTTTGTGCATTTACAATATTCATTGATTTTTGCCATTGAAAAATGTCCAGAAATGATTGAAGCTACTGACTGAATGAAAGGAGCTGGCATCTCACTCTCTTTGAATCTTCTTTATCATGCTAAGAGGAGCAGGAAAAAGCAAAAAATTTCAGAATTGCGCCTTGCAATGCGGAGAAATTACTGTTTGTGCATTTACAAAATTCATTGATTTTTGCCATTGAAAAACATCATGTTATTCATATACCAGAAATGATTGAAGCTACTGACTGAAGGAAAGGATCTGGCATCTCACTCTCTTTGAATCTTCTTTGTCATGCTAAGAGGAGCAGGAAAAAGCAAAAAATTTCAGAATTGCACCTTGCAATGCGGAGAAATTACTGTTTGTGCATTTACAATATTCATTGATTTTTGCCATTGAAAAACGTCCAGAAATGATTGAAGCTACTGACTGAATGAAAGGAGCTGGCATCTCACTCTCTTTGAATCTTCTTTATCATGCTAAGAGGAGCAGGAAAAAGCAAAACATTTCAGAATTGCACCTTGCAATGCGGAGAAATTACTGTTTGTGCATTTACAATATTCATTGATTTTTGCCATTGAAAAATGTCCAGAAATGATTGAAGCTACTGACTGAATGAAAGGAGCTGGCATCTCACTCTCTTTGAATCTTCTTTATCATGCTAAGAGGAGCAGGAAAAAGCAAAAAATTTCAGAATTGCGCCTTGCAATGCGGAGAAATTACTGTTTGTGCATTTACAAAATTCATTGATTTTTGCCATTGAAAAACATCATGTTATTCATATACCAGAAATGATTGAAGCTACTGACTGAAGGAAAGGATCTGGCATCTCACTCTCTTTGAATCTTCTTTGTCATGCTAAGAGGAGCAGGAAAAAGCAAAAAATTTCAGAATTGCACCTTGCAATGCGGAGAAATTACTGTTTGTGCATTTACAATATTCATTGATTTTTGCCATTGAAAAACGTCCAGAAATGATTGAAGCTACTGACTGAATGAAAGGAGCTGGCATCTCACTCTCTTTGAATCTTCTTTATCATGCTAAGAGGAGCAGGAAAAAGCAAAACATTTCAGAATTGCACCTTGCAATGCGGAGAAATTACTGTTTGTGCATTTACAATATTCATTGATTTTTGCGATTGAAAAACATCATGTTATTCATATACCAGAAATGATTGAAGCTACTGACTGAATGAAAGGAGCTGGCATCTCACTCTCTTTGAATCTTCTTTATCATGCTAAGAGGAGCAGGAAAAAGTAAAAAATTTCAGAATTGCACCTTGCAATGCGGAGAAATTACTGTTTGTGCATTTACAATATTCAATGATTTTTGCCATTGAAAAACGTCCAGAAATGATTGAAGCTACTGACTGAATGAAAGGAGCTGGCATCTCACTCTCTTTGAATCTTCTTTATCATGCTAAGAGGAGCAGGAAAAAGCAAAAAATTTCAGAATTGCACCTTGCAATGCGGAGAAATTACTGTTTGTGCATTTACAATATTCATTGATTTTTGCCATTGAAAAACGTCCAGAAATGATTGAAGCTACGGACTGAATGAAAGGAGCTGGCATCTCACTCTCTTTGAATCTTCTTTATCATGCTAAGAGGAGCAGGAAAAAGCAAAAAATTTCAGAATTGCACCTTGCAATGCGGAGAAATTACTGTTTGTGCATTTACAATATTCATTGATTTTTGCCATTGAAAAATGTCCAGAAATGATTGAAGCTACTGACTGAATGAAAGGAGCTGGCATCTCACTCTCTTTGAAACTTCTTTATCATGCTAAGAGGAGCAGGAAAAAGAAAAAATTTCAGAATTGCGCCTTGCAATGCGGAGAAATTACTGTTTGTGCATTTACAAAATTCATTGATTTTTGCCATTGAAAAACATCATGTTATTCATATACCAGAAATGATTGAAGCTACTGACTGAAGGAAAGGATCTGGCATCTCACTCTCTTTGAATCTTCTTTGTCATGCTAAGAGGAGCAGGAAAAAGCAAAAAATTTCAGAATTGCACCTTGCAATGCGGAGAAATTACTGTTTGTGCATTTACAATATTCATTGATTTTTGCCATTGAAAAACGTCCAGAAATGATTGAAGCTACTGACTGAATGAAAGGAGCTGGCATCTCACTCTCTTTGAATCTTCTTTATCATGCTAAGAGGAGCAGGAAAAAGCAAAACATTTCAGAATTGCACCTTGCAATGCGGAGAAATTACTGTTTGTGCATTTACAATATTCATTGATTTTTGCGATTGAAAAACATCATGTTATTCATATACCAGAAATGATTGAAGCTACTGACTGAATGAAAGGAGCTGTGGCATCTCACTCTCTTTGAATCTTCTTTATCATGCTAAGAGGAGCAGGAAAAAGTAAAAAATTTCAGAATTGCACCTTGCAATGCGGAGAAATTACTGTTTGTGCATTTACAATATTCAATGATTTTTGCCATTGAAAAACGTCCAGAAATGATTGAAGCTACTGACTGAATGAAAGGAGCTGGCATCTCACTCTCTTTGAATCTTCTTTATCATGCTAAGAGGAGCAGGAAAAAGCAAAAAATTTCAGAATTGCACCTTGCAATGCGGAGAAACTACTGTTTGTGCATTTACAATATTCATTGATTTTTGCCATTGAAAAACATCATGTTATTCATATACCAGAAATGATTGAAGCTACTGACTGAATGAAAGGAGCTGGCATCTCACTCTCTTTGAATCTTCTTTATCATGCTAAGAGGAGCAGGAAAAAGCAAAAAATTTCAGAATTGCACCTTGCAATGCGGAGAAATTGCAGTTTGTGCATTTACAATATTCATTGATTTTTGCCATTGAAAAACGTCCAGAAATGATTGAAGCTACTGACTGAATGAAAGGAGCTGGCATCTCACTCTCTTTGAATCTTCTTTATCATGCTAAGAGGAGCAGGAAAAAGCAAAAAATTTCAGAATTGCACCTTGCAATGCGGAGAAATTACTGTTTGTGCATTTACAATATTCATTGATTTTTGCCATTGAAAAACGTCCAGAAATGATTGAAGCTACTGACTGAATGAAAGGAGCTGGCATCTCACTCTCTTTGAATCTTCTTTATCATGCTAAGAGGAGCAGGAAAAAGCAAAAAATTTCAGAATTGCACCTTGCAATGCGGAGAAATTACTGTTTGTGCATTTACAATATTCAATGATTTTTGCCATTGAAAAACGTCCAGAAATGATTGAAGCTACTGACTGAATGAAAGGAGCTGGCATCTCACTCTCTTTGAATCTTCTTTATCATGCTAAGAGGAGCAGGAAAAAGCAAAAAATATCAGAATTGCACTTTGCAATGCGGAGAAACTACTGTTTGTGCATTTACAATATTCATTGATTTTTGCCATTGAAAAACATCATGTTATTCATATACCAGAAATGATTGAAGCTACTGACTGAATGAAAGGAGCTGGCATCTCACTCTCTTTGAATCTTCTTTATCATGCTAAGAGGAGCAGGAAAAAGCAAAAAATTTCAGAATTGCACCTTGCAATGCGGAGAAATTGCAGTTTGTGCATTTACAATATTCATTGATTTTTGCCATTGAAAAACGTCCAGAAATGATTGAAGCTACTGACTGAATGAAAGGAGCTGGCATCTCACTCTCTTTGAATCTTCTTTATCATGCTAAGAGGAGCAGGAAAAAGCAAAAAATTTCAGAATTGCACCTTGCAATGCGGAGAAATTACTGTTTGTGCATTTACAATATTCATTGATTTTTGCCATTGAAAAACGTCCAGAAATGATTGAAGCTACTGACTGAATGAAAGGAGCTGGCATCTCACTCTCTTTGAATCTTCTTTATCATGCTAAGAGGAGCAGGAAAAAGCAAAAAATTTCAGAATTGCACCTTGCAATGCGGAGAAATTACTGTTTGTGCATTTACAATATTCATTGATTTTTGCCATTGAAAAACATCATGTTATTCATATACCAGAAATGTTTGAAGCTACTGACTGAATGAAAGGAGCTGGCATCTCACTCTCTTTGAATCTTCTTTATCATGCTAAGAGGAGCAGGAAAAAGCAAAAAATTTCAGAATTGCACCTTGCAATGCGGAGAAATTACTGTTTGTGCATTTACAATATTCATTGATTTTTGCCATTGAAAAACGTCCAGAAATGATTGAAGCTACTGACTGAATGAAAGGAGCTGGCATCTCACTCTCTTTGAATCTTCTTTATCATGCTAAGAGGAGCAGGAAAAGGCAAAAAATTTCAGAATTGCACCTTGCAATGCGGAGAAATTACTGTTTGTGCATTTATAATATTCATTGATTTTTGCCATTGAAAAACATCATGTTATTCATATACCAGAAATGATTGAAGCTACTGACTGAAAGAAAGGAGCTGGCATCCCACTCTCTTTGAATCTTCTTTATCATGCTAAGAGGAGCAGGAAAAAGCAAAAAATTTCAGAATTGCACCTTGCAATGCGGAGAAATTACTGTTTGTGCATTTACAATATTCATTGATTTTTGCCATTGAAAAACATCATGTTATTCATATACCAGAAATGATTGAAGCTACTGACTGAATGAAAGGAGCTGGCATCTCACTCTCTTTGAATCTTCTTTATCATGCTAAGAGGAGCAGGAAAAAGCAAAAAATTTCAGAATTGCACCTTGCAATGCGGAGAAATTACTGTTTGTGCATTTACAATATTCATTGATTTTTGCCATTGAAAAACGTCCAGAAATGATTGAAGCTACTGACTGAATGAAAGGAGCTGGCATCTCACTCTCTTTGAATCTTCTTTATCATGCTAAGAGGAGCAGGAAAAAGCAAAAAAATTCAGAATTACACCTTGCAATGCGGAGAAATTACTGTTTGTGCATTTACAATATTCATTGATTTTTGCCATTGAAAAACATCATGTTATTCATATACCAGAAATGATTGAAGCTACTGACTGAATGAAAGGAGCTGGCATCTCACTCTCTTTGAATCTTCTTTTTCATGCTAAGAGGAGCAGGAAAAAGTAAAAAATTTCAGAATTGCACCTTGCAATGCGGAGAAATTACTGTTTGTGCATTTACAATATTCATTGATTTTTGCCATTGAAAAACGTCCAGAAATGATTGAAGCTACTGACTGAATGAAAGGAGCTGGCATCTCAGTCTCTTTGAATCTTCTTTATCATGCTAAGAGGAGCAGGAAAAAGCAAAAAATTTCAGAATTGCACCTTGCAATGCGGAGAAATTACTGCTTGTGCATTTACAATATTCATTGATTTTTGCCATTGAAAAACGTCCAGAAATGATTGAAGCTACTGACTGAATGAAAGGAGCTGGCATCTCACTCTCTTTGAATCTTCTTTATCATGCTAAGAGGAGCAGGAAAAAGCAAAAAATTTCAGAATTGCACCTTGCAATACGGAGAAATTAGTTTGTGCATTTACAATATTCATTGATTTTTGCCATTGAAAAACGTCCAGAAATGATTGAAGCTACTGACTGAATGAAAGGAGCTGGCATCTCACTCTCTTTGAATCTTCTTTATCATGCTAAGAGGAGCAGGAAAAAGCAAAAAATTTCAGAATTGCACCTTGCAATGCGGAGAAATTACTGTTTGTGCATTTACAATATTCATTGATTTTTGCCATTGAAAAACGTCCAGAAATGATTGAAGCTACTGACTGAATGAAAGGAGCTGGCATCTCACTCTCTTTGAATCTTCTTTATCATGCTAAGAGGAGCAGGAAAAAGCAAAAAATTTCAGAATTGCACCTTGCAATGCGGAGAAATTACTGTTTGTGCATTTACAATATTCATTGATTTTTGCCGTTGAAAAACGTCCAGAAA
The DNA here is from genome assembly GCF_046119375.1 of Phyllobates terribilis. Lineage (NCBI taxonomy): Eukaryota > Metazoa > Chordata > Amphibia > Anura > Dendrobatidae > Phyllobates > Phyllobates terribilis. The sequence continues at coordinate 58,545 of NW_027365131.1, read as the reverse complement.
TGATTGAAGCTACTGACTGAATGAAAGGAGCTGGCATCTCACTCTCTTTGAATCTTCTTTATCATGCTAAGAGGAGCAGGAAAAAGCAAAAAATTTCAGAATTGCACCTTGCAATGCGGAGAAATTACTGTTTGTGCATTTACAATATTCATTGATTTTTGCCATTGAAAAACATCCAGAAATGATTGAAGCTACTGACTGAATGAAAGGAGCTGGCATCTCACTCTCTTTGAATCTTCTTTATCATGCTAAGAGGAGCAGGAAAAAGCAAAAAATTTCAGAATTGCACCTTGCAATGCGGAGAAATTACTGTTTGTGCATTTACAATATTCATTGATTTTTGCCATTGTTAAACATCATGTTATTCATATACCAGAAATGATTGAAGCTACTGACTGAATGAAAGGAGCTGGCATCTCACTCTCTTTGAATCTTCTTTATCATGCTAAGAGGAGCAGGAAAAAGCAAAAAATTTCAGAATTGCACCTTGCAATGCGGAGAAATTACTGTTTGTGCATTTACAATATTCATTGATTTTTGCCATTGAAAAACGTCCAGAAATGTTTGAAGCTACTGACTGAATGAAAGGAGCTGGCATCTCACTCTCTTTGAATCTTCTTTATCATGCTAAGAGGAGCAGGAAAAAGCAAAAAATTTCAGAATTGCACCTTGCAATGCGGAGAAATTACTGTTTGTGCATTTACAATATTCATTGATTTTTGCCATTGAAAAACATCATGTTATTCATATACCAGAAATGATTGAAGCTACTGACTGAATGAAAGGAGCTGGCATCTCACTCTCTTTGAATCTTCTTTATCATGCTAAGAGGAGCAGGAAAAAGCAAAAAATTTCAGAATTGCACCTTGCAATGCGGAGAAATTACTGTTTGTGCATTTACAATATTCATTGATTTTTGCCATTGAAAAACGTCCAGAAATGATTGAAGCTACTGACTGAATGAAAGGAGCTGGCATCTCACTCTCTTTGAATCTTCTTTATCATGCTAAGAGGAGCAGGAAAAAGCAAAAAATTTCAGAATTGCACCTTGCAATGCGGAGAAATTACTGTTTGTGCATTTACAATATTCATTGATTTTTGCCATTGAAAAACATCATGTTATTCATATACCAGAAATGATTGAAGCTACTGACTGAATGAAAGGAGCTGGCATCTCACTCTCTTTGAATCTTCTTTTTCATGCTAAGAGGAGCAGGAAAAAGTAAAAAATTTCAGAATTGCACCTTGCAATGCGGAGAAATTACTGTTTGTGCATTTACAATATTCATTGATTTTTGCCATTGAAAAACGTCCAGAAATGATTGAAGCTACTGACTGAATGAAAGGAGCTGGCATCTCAGTCTCTTTGAATCTTCTTTATCATGCTAAGAGGAGCAGGAAAAAGCAAAAAATTTCAGAATTGCACCTTGCAATGCGGAGAAATTACTGCTTGTGCATTTACAATATTCATTGATTTTTGCCATTGAAAAACGTCCAGAAATGATTGAAGCTACTGACTGAATGAAAGGAGCTGGCATCTCACTCTCTTTGAATCTTCTTTATCATGCTAAGAGGAGCAGGAAAAAGCAAAAAATTTCAGAATTGCACCTTGCAATACGGAGAAATTACTGTTTGTGCATTTACAATATTCATTGATTTTTGCCATTGAAAAACGTCCAGAAATGATTGAAGCTACTGACTGAATGAAAGGAGCTGGCATCTCACTCTGTTTGAATCTTCTTTATCATGCTAAGAGGAGCAGGAAAAAGCAAAAAATTTCAGAATTGCACCTTGCAATGCGGAGAAATTACTGTTTGTGCATTTACAATATTCATTGATTTTTGCCATTGAAAAACGTCCAGAAATGATTGAAGCTACTGACTGAATGAAAGGAGCTGGCATCTCACTCTCTTTGAATCTTTTTTATCATGCTAAGAGGAGCAGGAAAAAGCAAAAAATTTCAGAATTGCACCTTGCAATGCGGAGAAATTACTGTTTGTGCATTTACAATATTCATTGATTTTTGCCGTTGAAAAACGTCCAGAAATGATTGAAGCTACTGACTGAATGAAAGGAGCTGGCATCTCACTCTCTTTGAATCTTCTTTATCATGCTAAGAGGAGCAGGAAAAAGCAAAAAATTTCAGAATTGCACCTTGCAATGCGGAGAAATTACTGTTTGTGCATTTACAATATTCATTGATTTTTGCCATTGAAAAACATCCAGAAATGATTGAAGCTACTGACTGAATGAAAGGAGCTGGCATCTCACTCTCTTTGAATCTTCTTTATCATGCTAAGAGGAGCAGGAAAAAGCAAAAAATTTCAGAATTGCACCTTGCAATGCGGAGAAATTACTGTTTGTGCATTTACAATATTCATTGATTTTTGCCATTGTTAAACATCATGTTATTCATATACCAGAAATGATTGAAGCTACTGACTGAATGAAAGGAGCTGGCATCTCACTCTCTTTGAATCTTCTTTATCATGCTAAGAGGAGCAGGAAAAAGCAAAAAATTTCAGAATTGCACCTTGCAATGCGGAGAAATTACTGTTTGTGCATTTACAATATTCATTGATTTTTGCCATTGAAAAACGTCCAGAAATGTTTGAAGCTACTGACTGAATGAAAGGAGCTGGCATCTCACTCTCTTTGAATCTTCTTTATCATGCTAAGAGGAGCAGGAAAAAGCAAAAAATTTCAGAATTGCACCTTGCAATGCGGAGAAATTACTGTTTGTGCATTTACAATATTCATTGATTTTTGCCATTGAAAAACGTCCAGAAATGATTGAAGCTACTGACTGAATGAAAGGAGCTGGCATCTCACTCTATTTGAAACTTCTTTATCATGCTAAGAGGAGCAGGAAAATGCAAAAAATTTCAGAATTGCTCCTTGCAATGCGGAGAAATTACTGTTTGTGCATTTACAATATTCATTGATTTTTGCCATTGAAAAACATCATGTTATTCATATACCAGAAATGTTTGAAGCTACTGACTGAATGAAAGGAGCTGGCATGTCACTCTCTTTGAATCTTCTTTATCATGCTAAAAGGAGCAGGAAAAAGCAAAAAATTTCAGAATTGCACCTTGCAATGCGGAGAAATTACTGTTTGTGCATTTACAATATTCATTGATTTTTGCCATTGAAAAACGTCCAGAAATGATTGAAGCTACTGACTGAATGAAAGGAGCTAGCATCTCACTCTCTTTGAATCTTCTTTATCATGCTAAGAGGAGCAGGAAAAAGCAAAAAATTTCAGAATTGCACCTTGCAATGCGGAGAAATTACTGTTTGTGCATTTACAATATTCATTGATTTTTGCCATTGAAAAACATCATGTTATTCATATACCAGAAATGATTGAAGCTACTGACTGAATGAAAGGAGCTGGCATCTCACTCTCTTTGAATCTTCTTTATCATGCTAAGAGGAGCAGGAAAAAGCAAAAAATTTCAGAATTGCACCTTGCAATGCGGAGAAATTACTGTTTGTGCATTTACAATATTCATTGATTTTTGCCATTGAAAAACGTCCAGAAATGATTGAAGCTACTGACTGAATGAAAGGAGCTGGCATCTCACTCTCTTTGAATCTTCTTTATCATGCTAAGAGGAGCAGGAAAAAGCAAAAAATTTCAGAATTGCACCTTGCAATGCGGAGAAATTACTGTTTGTGCATTTACAATATTCATTGATTTTTGCCATTGAAAAACATCATGTTATTCATATACCAGAAATGTTTGAAGCTACTGACTGAATGAAAGGAGCTGGCATCTCACTCTCTTTGAATCTTCTTTATCATGCTAAGAGGAGCAGGAAAAAGCAAAAAATTTCAGAATTGCACCTTGCAATGCGGAGAAATTACTGTTTGTGCATTTACAATATTCATTGATTTTTGCCATTGAAAAACGTCCAGAAATGATTGAAGCTACTGACTCAATGAAAGGAGCTGGCATCTCACTCTCTTTGAATCTTCTTTATCATGCTAAGAGGAGCAGGAAAAGGCAAAAAATTTCAGAATTGCACCTTGCAATGCGGAGAAATTACTGTTTGTGCATTTACAATATTCATTGATTTTTGCCATTGAAAAACATCATGTTATTCATATACCAGAAATGTTTGAAGCTACTGACTGAATGAAAGGAGCTGGCATCTCACTCTCTTTGAATCTTCTTTATCATGCTAAAAGGAGCAGGAAAAAGCAAAAAATTTCAGAATTGCACCTTGCAATGCGAATAAATTACTGTTTTTGCATTTACAATATTCATTGATTTTTGCCATTGAAAAACATCATGTTATTCATATACCAGAAATGATTGAAGCTACTGACTGAATGAAAGGAGCTGGCATCTCACTCTCTTTGAATCTTCTTTATCATGCTAAGAGGAGCAGGAAAAAGCAAAAAATTTCAGAATTGCACCTTGCAATGCGGAGAAATTACTGTTTGTGCATTTACAATATTCATTGATTTTTGCCATTGAAAAACATCATGTTATTCATATACCAGAAATGATTGAAGCTACTGACTGAATGAAAGGAGCTGGCATCTCACTCTCTTTGAATCTTCTTTATCATGCTAAGAGGAGCAGGAAAAAGCAAAAAATTTCAGAATTGCACCTCGCAATGCGGAGAAATTACTGTTTGTGCATTTACAATATTCATTGATTTTTGCCATTGAAAAACGTCCAGAAATGATTGAAGCTACTGACTGAATGAAAGGAGCTGGCATCTCACTCTCTTTGAATCTTCTTTATCATGCTAAGAGGAGCAGGAAAAAGCAAAAAATTTCAGAATTGCACCTTGCAATGCGGAGAAATTGCTGTTTGTGCATTTACAAAATTCATTGATTTTTGCCATTGAAAAACATCATGTTATTCATATACCAGAAATGTTTGAAGCTACTGACTGAATGAAAGGAGCTGGCATCTCACTCTCTTTGAATCTTCTTTATCATGCTAAGAGGAGCAGGAAAAAGCAAAAAATTTCAGAATTGCACCTTGCAATGCGGAGAAATTACTGTTTGTGCATTTACAATATTCATTGATTTTTGCCATTGAAAAACGTCCAGAAATGATTGAAGCTACTGACTGAATGAAAGGAGCTGGCATCTCACTCTCTTTGAATCTTCTTTATCATGCTAAGAGGAGCAGGAAAAAGCAAAAAATTTCAGAATTGCACCTTGCAATGCGGAGAAATTACTGTTTGTGCATTTACAATATTCATTGATTTTTGCCATTGAAAAACGTCCAGAAATGATTGAACCTACCGACTGAATGAAAGGAGCTGGCATCTCACTCTCTTTGAATCTTCTTTATCATGCTAAGAGGAGCAGGAAAAAGCAAAAAATTTCAGAATTGCACCTTGCAATGCGGAGAAATTACTGTTTGTGCATTTACAATATTCATTGATTTTTGCCATTGAAAAACATGATGTTATTCATATACCAGAAATGATTGAAGCTACTGACTGAATGAAAGGAGCTGGCATCTCACTCTCTTTGAATCTTCTTTATCATGCTAAGAGGAGCAGGAAAAAGCAAAAAATTTCAGAATTGCACCTTGCAATGCGGAGAAATTACTGTTTGTGCATTTACAATATTCATTGATTTTTGCCATTGAAAAACATCATGTTATTCATATACCAGAAATGTTTGAAGCTACTGACTGAATGAAAGGAGCTGGAATCTCACTCTCTTTGAATCTTCTTTATCATGCTAAGAGGAGCAGGAAAAAGCAAAAAATTTCAGAATTGCACCTTGCAATGCGGAGAAATTACTGTTTGTGCATTTACAATATTCATTGATTTTTGCCATTGAAAAACGTCCAGAAATGATTGAAGCTACTGACTTAATGAAAGGAGCTGGCATCTCACTCTCTTTGAATCTTCTTTATCATGCTAAGAATAGCAGGAAAAGGCAAAAAATTTCAGAATTGCACCTTGCAATGCGGAGAAATTACTGTTTGTGCATTTACAATATTCATTGATTTTTGCCATTGAAAAACATCATGTTATTCATATACCAGAAATGTTTGAAGCTACTGACTGAATGAAAGGAGCTGGCATCTCACTCTCTTTGAATCTTCTTTATCATGCTAAGAGGAGCAGGAAAAACCAAAAAATTTCAGAATTGCACCTTGCAATGCGAATAAATTACTGTTTGTGCATTTACAATATTCATTGATTTTTGCCATTGAAAAACATCATGTTATTCATATACCAGAAATGATTGAAGCTACTGACTGAATGAAAGGAGCTGGCATCTCACTCTCTTTGAATCTTCTTTATCATGCTAAGAGGAGCAGGAAAAAGCAAAACATTTCAGAATTGCACCTTGCAATGCGGAGAAATTACTGTTTGTGCATTTACAATATTCATTGATTTTTGCCATTGAAAAACATCATGTTATTCACATACCAGAAATGATTGAAGCTACTGACTGAATGAAAGGAGCTGGCATCTCACTCTCTTTGAATCTTCTTTATCATGCTAAGAGGAGCAGGAAAAAGCAAAAAATTTCAGAATTGCACCTCGCAATGCGGAGAAATTACTGTTTGTGCATTTACAATATTCATTGATTTTTGCCATTGAAAAACGTCCAGAAATGATTGAAGCTACTGACTGAATGAAAGGAGCTGGCATCTCACTCTCTTTGAATCTTCTTTATCATGCTAAGAAGAGCAGGAAAAAGCAAAAAATTTCAGAATTGCACCTTGCAATGCGGAGAAATTGCTGTTTGTGCATTTACAAAATTCATTGATTTTTGCCATTGAAAAACATCATGTTATTCATATACCAGAAATGTTTGAAGCTACTGACTGAATGAAAGGAGCTGGCATCTCACTCTCTTTGAATCTTCTTTATCATGCTAAGAGGAGCAGGAAAAAGCAAAAAATTTCAGAATTGCACCTTGCAATGCGGAGAAATTACTGTTTGTGCATTTACAATATTCATTGATTTTTGCCATTGAAAAACGTCCAGAAATGATTGAAGCTACTGACTGAATGAAAGGAGCTGGCATCTCACTCTCTTTGAATCTTCTTTATCATGCTAAGAGGAGCAGGAAAAAGCAAAAAATTTCAGAATTGCACCTTGCAATGCGGAGAAATTACTGTTTGTGCATTTACAATATACATTGATTTTTGCCATTGAAAAACGTCCAGAAATGATTGAAGCTACTGACTGAATGAAAGGAGCTGGCATCTCACTCTCTTTGAATCTTCTTTATCATGCTAAGAGGAGCAGGAAAAAGCAAAAAATTTCAGAATTGCACCTTGCAATGCGGAGAAATTACTGTTTGTGCATTTACAATATTCATTGATTTTTGCCGTTGAAAAAAGTCCAGAAATGATTGAAGCTACTGACTGAATGAAAGGAGCTGGCATCTCACTCTCTTTGAATCTTCTTTATCATGCTAAGAGGAGCAGGAAAAAGCAAAAAATTTCAGAATTGCACCTTGCAATGCGGAGAAATTACTGTTTGTGCATTTACAATATTCATTGATTTTTGCCATTGAAAAACATCATGTTATTCATATACCAGAAATGATTGAAGCTACTGACTGAATGAAAGGAGCTGGCATCTCACTCTCTTTGAATCTTCTTTATCATGCTAAGAGGAGCAGGAAAAAGCAAGAAATTTCCGAATTGCACCTTGCAATGCGGAGAAATTACTGTTTGTGCATTTACAATATTCATTGATTTTTGCCATTGAAAAACATCATGTTATTCATATACCAGAAATGTTTGAAGCTACTGACTGAATGAAAGGAGCTGGCATCTCACTCTCTTTGAATCTTCTTTATCATGCTAAGAGGAGCAGGAAAAAGCAAAAAATTTCAGAATTGCACCTTGCAATGTGGAGAAATTACTGTTTGTGCATTTACAATATTCATTGATTTTTACCATTGAAAAACGTCCAGAAATGATTGAAGCTACTGACTGAATGAAAGTAGCTGCCATCTCACTCTCTTTGAATCTTTTTTATCATGCTAAGAGGAGCAGGAAAAAGCAAAAAATTTCAGACTTGCACCTTGCAATGCGGAGAAATTACTGTTTGTGCATTTACAATATTCATTGATTTTTGCCATTGAAAAACATCATGTTATTCATATACCAGAAATGTTTGAAGCTACTGACTGAATGAAAGGAGCTGGCATCTCACTCTCTTTGAATCTTCTTTATCATGCTAAGAGGAGCAGGAAAAAGCAAAAAATTTCAGAATTGCACCTTGCAATGCGGAGAAATTACTTTTTGTGCATTTACAATATTCATTGATTTTTGCCATTGAAAAACATGTAATTCATATACCAGAAATGTTTGAAGCTACTGACTGAATGAAAGGAGCTGGCACCTCACTCTCTTTGAATCTTCTTTATCATGCTAAGAGGAGCGGGAAAAAGCAAAAAATTTCAGAATTGCACCTTGCAATGCGGAGAAATTACTGTTTGTGCATTTACAATATTCATTGATTTTTGCCATTGAAAAACGTCCAGAAATGATTGAAGGTACTGACTGAATGAAAGGAGCTGGCATCTCACTCTCTTTGAATCTTCTTTATCATGCTAAGAGGAGCAGGAAAAAGCAAAAAATTTCAGAATTGCACCTTGCAATGCGGAGAAATTACTGTTTGTGCATTTACAATATTCATTGATTTTTGCCATTGAAAAACGTCCAGAAATGATTGAAGCTACTGACTGAATGAAAGGAGCTGGCATCTCACTCTCTTTGAATCTTCTTTATCATGCTAAGAGGAGCAGGAAAAAGCAAAAAATTTCAGAATTGCACCTTGCAATGCGGAGAAATTACAGTTTGTGCATTTACAATATTCATTGATTTTTGCCATTGAGAAACGTCCAGAAATGATTGAAGCTACTGACTGAATGAAAGGAGCTGGCATCTCACTCTCTTTGAATCTTCTTTATCATGCTAAGAGGAACAGGAAAAAGCAAAAAATTTCAGAATTGCACCTTGCAATGCGGAGAAATTACTGTTTGTGCATTTACAATATTCATTGATTTTTGCCATTGAAAAACATCATGTTATTTATATACCAGAAATGTTTGAAGCTACTGACTGAATGAAAGGAGCTGGCATCTCACTATCTTTGAATCTTCTTTATCATGCTAAGAGGAGCAGGAAAAAGCAAAAAATTTCAGAATTGCACCTTGCAATGTGGAGAAATTACTGTTTGTGCATTTACAATATTCATTGATTTTTACCATTGAAAAACATCCAGAAATGATTGAAGCTACTGACTGAATGAAAGTAGCTGGCATCTCACTCTCTTTGAATTTTCTTTATCATGCTAAGAGGAGCAGGAAAAAGCAAAAAATTTCAGACTTGCACCTTGCAATGCGGAGAAATTACTGTTTGTGCATTTACAATATTCATTGATTTTTGCCATTGAAAAACATCATGTTATTCATATACCAGAAATGTTTGAAGCTACTGACTGAATGAAAGGAGCTGGCATCTCACTCTCTTTGAATCTTCTTTATCATGCTAAGAGGAGCAGGAAAAAGCAAAAAATTTCAGAATTGCACCTTGCAATGCGGAGAAATTACTGTTTGTGCATTTACAATATTCATTGATTTTTGCCATTGAAAAACATCATGTTATTCATATACAAGAAATGTTTGAAGCTACTGACTGAATGAAAGGAGCTGGCATCTCAATCTCTTTGAATCTTCTTTATCATGCTAAGAGGAGCAGGAAAAAGCAAAAAATTTCAGAATTGCACCTTGCAATGTGGAGAAATTACTGTTTGTGCATTTACAATATTCATTGATTTTTACCATTGAAAAACGTCCAGAAATGATTGAAGCTACTGACTGAATGAAAGTAGCTGGCATCTCACTCTCTTTGAATCTTCTTTATCATGCTAAGAGGAGCAGGAAAAAGCAAAAAATTTCAGACTTGCACCTTGCAATGCGGAGAAATTACTATTTGTGCATTTACAATATTCATTGATTTTTGCCATTGAAAAACATCATGTTATTCATATACCAGAAATGTTTGAAGCTACTGACTGAATGAAAGGAGCTGGCATCTCACTCTCTTTGAATCTTCTTTATCATGCTAAGAGGAGCAGGAAAAAGCAAAAAATTTCAGAATTGCACCTTGCAATGCGGAGAAATTACTGTTTGTGCATTTACAATATTCATTGATTTTTGCCATTGAAAAACATCATGTTATTCATATACCAGAAATGTTTGAAGCTACTGACTGAATGAAAGGAGCTGACATCTCACTCTCTTTGAATCTTCTTTATCATGCTAAGAGGAGCAGGAAAAAGCAAAAAATTTCAGAATTGCACCTTGCAATGCGGAGAAATTACTGTTTGTGCATTTACAATATTCATTGATTTTTGCCATTGAAAAATGTCCAGAAATGATGGAAGCTACTGACTGAATGAAAGGAGCTGGCATCTCACTCTCTTTGAATCATGCTAAGAGGAGCAGGAAAAAGCAAAAAATTTCAGAATTGCACCTTGCAATGCGGAGAAATTACTGTTTGTGCATTTACAATATTCATTGATTTTTGCCATTGAAAAACATCATGTTATTCATATACCAGAAATGTTTGAAGCTACTGACTGAATGAAAGGAGCTGGCATCTCACTCTCTTTGAATCTTCTTTATCATGCTAAGAGGAGCAGGAAAAAGCAAAAAATTTTAGAATTGCACCTTGCAATGTGGAGAAATTACTGTTTGTGCATTTACAATATTCATTGATTTTTACCATTGAAAAACGTCCAGAAATGATTGAAGCTACTGACTGAATGAAAGTAGCTGGCATCTCACTCTCTTTGAATTTTCTTTATCATGCTAAGAGGAGCAGGAAAAAGCAAAAAATTTCAGACTTGCACCTTGCAATGCGGAGAAATTACTGTTTGTGCATTTACAATATTCATTGATTTTTGCCATTGAAAAACATCATGTTATTCATATACCAGAAATGTTTGAAGCTACTGACTGAATGAAAGGAGCTGGCATCTCACTCTCTTTGAATCTTCTTTATCATGCTAAGAGGAGCAGGAAAAAGCAAGAAATTTCAGAATTGCACCTTGCAATGCGGAGAAATTACTGTTTGTGCATTTACAATATTCATTGATTTTTGCCATTGAAAAACATCATGTTATTCATATACCAGAAATGTTTGAAGCTACTGACTGAATGAAAGGAGCTGGCATCTCACTCTCTTTGAATCTTCTTTATCATGCTAAGAGGAGCAGGAAAAAGCAAAAAATTTCAGAATTGCACCTTGCAATGTGGAGAAATTACTGTTTGTGCATTTACAATATTCATTGATTTTTACCATTGAAAAACGTCCAGAAATGATTGAAGCTACTGACTGAATGAAAGTAGCTGCCATCTCACTCTCTTTGAATCTTTTTTATCATGCTAAGAGGAGCAGGAAAAAGCAAAAAATTTCAGACTTGCACCTTGCAATGCGGAGAAATTACTGTTTGTGCATTTACAATATTCATTGATTTTTGCCATTGAAAAACATCATGTTATTCATATACCAGAAATGTTTGAAGCTACTGACTGAATGAAAGGAGCTGGCATCTCACTCTCTTTGAATCTTCTTTATCATGCTAAGAGGAGCAGGAAAAAGCAAAAAATTTCAGAATTGCACCTTGCAATGCGGAGAAATTACTTTTTGTGCATTTACAATATTCATTGATTTTTGCCATTGAAAAACGTCCAGAAATGATTGAAGCTACTGACTGAATGAAAGGAGCTGGCATCTCACTCTCTTTGAATCTTCTTTATCATGCTAAGAGGAGCAGGAAAAAGCAAAAAATTTCAGAATTGCACCTTGCAATGCGGAGAAATTACTGTTTGTGCATTTACAATATTCATTGATTTTTGCCATTGAAAAACGTCCAGAAATGATTGAAGCTAGTGACTGAATGAAAGGAGCTGGCATCTCACTCTCTTTGAATCTTCTTTATCATGCTAAGAGGAGCAGGAAAAAGCAAAAAATTTCAGAATTGCACCTTGCAATGCGGAGAAATTACTGTTTGTGCATTTACAATATTCATTGATTTTTGCCATTGAAAAACATGTAATTCATATACCAGAAATGTTTGAAGCTACTGACTGAATGAAAGGAGCTGGCACCTCACTCTCTTTGAATCTTCTTTATCATGCTAAGAGGAGCGGGAAAAAGCAAAAAATTTCAGAATTGCACCTTGCAATGCGGAGAAATTACTGTTTGTGCATTTACAATATTCATTGATTTTTGCCATTGAAAAACGTCCAGAAATGATTGAAGGTACTGACTGAATGAAAGGAGCTGGCATCTCACTCTCTTTGAATCTTCTTTATCATGCTAAGAGGAGCAGGAAAAAGCAAAAAATTTCAGAATTGCACCTTGCAATGCGGAGAAATTACTGTTTGTGCATTTACAATATTCATTGATTTTTGCCATTGAAAAACGTCCAGAAATGATTGAAGCTACTGACTGAATGAAAGGAGCTGGCATCTCACTCTCTTTGAATCTTCTTTATCATGCTAAGAGGAGCAGGAAAAAGCAAAAAATTTCAGAATTGCACCTTGCAATGCGGAGAAATTACAGTTTGTGCATTTACAATATTCATTGATTTTTGCCATTGAGAAACGTCCAGAAATGATTGAAGCTACTGACTGAATGAAAGGAGCTGGCATCTCACTCTCTTTGAATCTTCTTTATCATGCTAAGAGGAACAGGAAAAAGCAAAAAATTTCAGAATTGCACCTTGCAATGCGGAGAAATTACTGTTTGTGCATTTACAATATTCATTGATTTTTGCCATTGAAAAACATCATGTTATTTATATACCAGAAATGTTTGAAGCTACTGACTGAATGAAAGGAGCTGGCATCTCACTCTCTTTGAATCTTCTTTATCATGCTAAGAGGAGCAGGAAAAAGCAAAAAATTTCAGAATTGCACCTTGCAATGTGGAGAAATTACTGTTTGTGCATTTACAATATTCATTGATTTTTACCATTGAAAAACGTCCAGAAATGATTGAAGCTACTGACTGAATGAAAGTAGCTGGCATCTCACTCTCTTTGAATTTTCTTTATCATGCTAAGAGGAGCAGGAAAAAGCAAAAAATTTCAGACTTGCACCTTGCAATGCGGAGAAATTACTGTTTGTGCATTTACAATATTCATTGATTTTTGCCATTGAAAAACATCATGTTATTCATATACCAGAAATGTTTGAAGCTACTGACTGAATGAAAGGAGCTGGCATCTCACTCTCTTTGAATCTTCTTTATCATGCTAAGAGGAGCAGGAAAAAGCAAAAAATTTCAGAATTGCACCTTGCAATGCGGAGAAATTACTGTTTGTGCATTTACAATATTCATTGATTTTTGCCATTGAAAAACATCATGTTATTCATATACAAGAAATGTTTGAAGCTACTGACTGAATGAAAGGAGCTGGCATCTCAATCTCTTTGAATCTTCTTTATCATGCTAAGAGGAGCAGGAAAAAGCAAAAAATTTCAGAATTGCACCTTGCAATGTGGAGAAATTACTGTTTGTGCATTTACAATATTCATTGATTTTTACCATTGAAAAACGTCCAGAAATGATTGAAGCTACTGACTGAATGAAAGTAGCTGGCATCTCACTCTCTTTGAATCTTCTTTATCATGCTAAGAGGAGCAGGAAAAAGCAAAAAATTTCAGACTTGCACCTTGCAATGCGGAGAAATTACTATTTGTGCATTTACAATATTCATTGATTTTTGCCATTGAAAAACATCATGTTATTCATATACCAGAAATGTTTGAAGCTACTGACTGAATGAAAGGAGCTGGCATCTCACTCTCTTTGAATCTTCTTTATCATGCTAAGAGGAGCAGGAAAAAGCAAAAAATTTCAGAATTGCACCTTGCAATGCGGAGAAATTACTGTTTGTGCATTTACAATATTCATTGATTTTTGCCATTGAAAAACATCATGTTATTCATATACCAGAAATGTTTGAAGCTACTGACTGAATGAAAGGAGCTGACATCTCACTCTCTTTGAATCTTCTTTATCATGCTAAGAGGAGCAGGAAAAAGCAAAAAATTTCAGAATTGCACCTTGCAATGCGGAGAAATTACTGTTTGTGCATTTACAATATTCATTGATTTTTGCCATTGAAAAATGTCCAGAAATGATGGAAGCTACTGACTGAATGAAAGGAGCTGGCATCTCACTCTCTTTGAATCATGCTAAGAGGAGCAGGAAAAAGCAAAAAATTTCAGAATTGCACCTTGCAATGCGGAGAAATTACTGTTTGTGCATTTACAATATTCATTGATTTTTGCCATTGAAAAACATCATGTTATTCATATACCAGAAATGTTTGAAGCTACTGACTGAATGAAAGGAGCTGGCATCTCACTCTCTTTGAATCTTCTTTATCATGCTAAGAGGAGCAGGAAAAAGCAAAAAATTTTAGAATTGCACCTTGCAATGTGGAGAAATTACTGTTTGTGCATTTACAATATTCATTGATATTTACCATTGAAAAACGTCCAGAAATGATTGAAGCTACTGACTGAATGAAAGTAGCTGGCATCTCACTCTCTTTGAATTTTCTTTATCATGCTAAGAGGAGCAGGAAAAAGCAAAAAATTTCAGACTTGCACCTTGCAATGCGGAGAAATTACTGTTTGTGCATTTACAATATTCATTGATTTTTGCCATTGAAAAACATCATGTTATTCATATACCAGAAATGTTTGAAGCTACTGACTGAATGAAAGGAGCTGGCATCTCACTCTCTTTGAATCTTCTTTATAATGCTAAGAGGAGCAGGAAAAAGCAAAAAATTTCAGAATTGCACCTTGCAATGCGGAGAAATTACTGTTTGTGCATTTACAATATTCATTGATTTTTGCCATTGAAAAACATCATGTTATTCATATACAAGAAATGTTTGAAGCTACTGACTGAATGAAAGGAGCTGGCATCTCAATCTCTTTGAATCTTCTTTATCATGCTAAGAGGAGCAGGAAAAAGCAAAAAATTTCAGAATTGCACCTTGCAATGTGGAGAAATTACTGTTTGTGCATTTACAATATTCATTGATTTTTACCATTGAAAAACGTCCAGAAATGATTGAAGCTACTGACTGAATGAAAGTAGCTGGCATCTCACTCTCTTTGAATCTTCTTTATCATGCTAAGAGGAGCAGGAAAAAGCAAAAAATTTCAGACTTGCACCTTGCAATGCGGAGAAATTACTATTTGTGCATTTACAATATTCATTGATTTTTGCCATTGAAAAACATCATGTTATTCATATACCAGAAATGTTTGAAGCTACTGACTGAATGAAAGGAGCTGGCATCTCACTCTCTTTGAATCTTCTTTATCATGCTAAGAGGAGCAGGAAAAAGCAAAAAATTTCAGAATTGCACCTTGCAATGCGGAGAAATTACTGTTTGTGCATTTACAATATTCATTGATTTTTGCCATTGAAAAACATCATGTTATTCATATACCAGAAATGTTTGAAGCTACTGACTGAATGAAAGGAGCTGACATCTCACTCTCTTTGAATCTTCTTTATCATGCTAAGAGGAGCAGTCAAAAGCAAAAAATTTCAGAATTGCACCTTGCAATGCGGAGAAATTACTGTTTGTGCATTTACAATATTCATTGATTTTTGCCATTGAAAAATGTCCAGAAATGATGGAAGCTACTGACTGAATGAAAGGAGCTGGCATCTCACTCTCTTTGAATCATGCTAAGAGGAGCAGGAAAAAGCAAAAAATTTCAGAATTGCACCTTGCAATGCGGAGAAATTACTGTTTGTGCATTTACAATATTCATTGATTTTTGCCATTGAAAAACATCATGTTATTCATATACCAGAAATGTTTGAAGCTACTGACTGAATGAAAGGAGCTGGCATCTCACTCTCTTTGAATCTTCTTTATCATGCTAAGAGGAGCAGGAAAAAGCAAAAAATTTTAGAATTGCACCTTGCAATGTGGAGAAATTACTGTTTGTGCATTTACAATATTCATTGATTTTTGCCATTGAAAAACGTCCAGAAATGATTGAAGCTACTGACTGAATGAAAGTAGCTGGCATCTCACTCTCTTTGAATCTTCTTTATCATGCTAAGAGGAGCAGGAAAAAGCAAAAAATTTCAGACTTGCACCTTGCAATGCGGAGAAATTACTGTTTGTGCATTTACAATATTCATTGATTTTTGCCATTGAAAAACATCATGTTATTCATATACCAGAAATGTTTGAAGCTACTGACTGAATGAAAGGAGCTGGCATCTCACTCTCTTTGAATCTTCTTTATCATGCTAAGAGGAGCAGGAAAAAGCAAAAAATTTCAGAATTGCACCTTGCAATGCGGAGAAATTACTGTTTGTGCATTTACAATATTCATTGATTTTTGCCATTGAAAAACGTCCAGAAATGATTGAAGCTACTGACTGAATGAAAGGAGCTGGCATCTCACTCTCTTTGAATCTTCTTTATCATGCTAAGAGGAGCAGGAAAAAGCAAAAAATTTCAGAATTGCACCTTGCAATGCGGAGAAATTACTGTTTGTGCATTTACAATATTCATTGATTTTTGCCATTGAAAAACGTCCAGAAATGATTGAAGCTACTGACTGAATGAAAGGAGCTGGCATCTCACTCTCTTTGAATCTTCTTTATCATGCTAAGAGGAGCAGGAAAAAGCAAAAAATTTCAGAATTGCACCTTGCAATGCGGAGAAATTACTGTTTGTGCATTTACAATATTCATTGATTTTTGCCATTGAAAACCATGTTATTCATATACCAGAAATGTTTGAAGCTACTGACTGAATGAAAGGAGCTGGCACCTCACTCTCTTTGAATCTTCTTTATCATGCTAAGAGGAGCGGGAAAAAGCAAAAAATTTCAGAATTGCTCCTTGCAATGCGGAAAAATTACTGTTTGTGCATTTACAATATTCATTGATTTTTGCCATTGAAAAACGTCCAGAAATGATTGAAGGTACTGACTGAATGAAAGGAGCTGGCATCTCACTCTCTTTGAATCTTCTTTATCATGCTAAGAGGAGCAGGAAAAAGCAAAAAATTTCAGAATTGCACCTTGCAATGCGGAGAAATTACTGTTTGTGCATTTACAATATTCATTGATTTTTGCCATTGAAAAACGTCCAGAAATGATTGAAGCTACTGACTGAATGAAAGGAGCTGGCATCTCACTCTCTTTGAATCTTCTTTATCATGCTAAGAGGAGCAGGAAAAAGCAAAAAATTTCAGAATTGCACCTTGCAATGCGGAGAAATTACAGTTTGTGCATTTACAATATTCATTGATTTTTGCCATTGAAAAACATCCAGAAATGATTGAAGCTACTGACTGAATGAAAGGAGCTGGCATCTCACTCTCTTTGAATCTTCTTTATCATGCTAAGAGGAGCAGGAAAAAGCAAAAAATTTCAGAATTGCACCTTGCAATGCGGAGAAATTACTGTTTGTGCATTTACAATATTCATTGATTTTTGCCATTGAAAAACATCATGTTATTCATATACCAGAAATGTTTGAAGCTACTGACTGAATGAAAGGAGCTGGCATCTCACTCTCTTTGAATCTTCTTTATCATGCTAAGAGGAGCAGGAAAAAGCAAAAAATTTCAGAATTGCACCTTGCAATGTGGAGAAATTACTGTTTGTGCATTTACAATATTCATTGATTTTTACCATTGAAAAACGTCCAGAAATGATTGAAGCTACTGACTGAATGAAAGTAGCTGGCATCTCACTCTCTTTGAATCTTCTTTATCATGCTAAGAGGAGCAGGAAAAAGCAAAAAATTTCAGACTTGCACCTTGCAATGCGGAGAAATTACTGTTTGTGCATTTACAATATTCATTGATTTTTGCCATTGAAAAACATCATGTTATTCATATACCAGAAATGTTTGAAGCTACTGACTGAATGAAAGGAGCTGGCATCTCACTCTCTTTGAATCTTCTTTATCATGCTAAGAGGAGCAGGAAAAAGCAAAAAATTTCAGACTTGCACCTTGCAATGCGGAGAAATTACTGTTTGTGCATTTACAATATTCATTGATTTTTGCCATTGAAAAACATCATGTTATTCATATACCAGAAATGTTTGAAGCTACTGACTGAATGAAAGGAACTGGCATCTCACTCTCTTTGAATCTTCTTTATCATGCTAAGAGGAGCAGGAAAAAGCAAAAAATTTCAGAATTGCACCTTGCAATGCGGAGAAATTACTGTTTGTGCATTTACAATATTCATTGATTTTTGCCATTGAAAAACGTCCAGAAATGATTGAAGGTACTGACTGAATGAAAGGAGCTGGCATCTCACTCTCTTTGAATCTTCTTTATCATTCTAAGAGGAGCAGGAAAAAGCAAAAAATTTCAGAATTGCACCTTGCAATGCGGAGAAATTACTGTTTGTGCATTTACAATATTCATTGATTTTTGCCATTGAAAAACGTCCAGAAATGATTGAAGCTACTGACTCAATGAATGGAGCTGGCATCTCACTCTCTTTGAATCTTCTTTATCATGCTAAGAGGAGCAGGAAAAAGCAAAAAATTTCAGAATTGCACCTTGCAATGCGGAGAAATTACAGTTTGTGCATTTACAATATTCATTGATTTTTGCCATTGAAAAACGTCCAGAAATGATTGAAGCTACTGACTGAATGAAAGGAGCTGGCATCTCACTCTCTTTGAATCTTCTTTATCATGCTAAGAGGAGCAGGAAAAAGCAAAAAATTTCAGAATTGCACCTTGCAATGCGGAGAAATTACTGTTTGTGCATTTACAATATTCGTTGATTTTTGCCATTGAAAAACGTCCAGAAATGATTGAAGCTACTGACTGAATGAAAGGAGCTGGCATCTCACTCTCTTTGAATCTTCTTTATCATGCTAAGAGGAGCAGGAAAAAGCAAAAAATTTCAGAATTGCACCTTGCAATGCGGAGAAATTACAGTTTGTGCATTTACAATATTCATTGATTTTTGCCATTGAAAAACGTCCAGAAATGATTGAAGCTACTGACTGAATGAAAGGAGCTGGCATCTCACTCTCTTTGAATCTTCTTTATCATGCTAAGAGGAGCAGGAAAAAGCAAAAAATTTCAGAATTGCACCTTGCAATGCGGAGAAATTACTGTTTGTGCATTTACAATATTCATTGATTTTTGCCATTGAAAAACATGTTATTCATATACCAGAAATGTTTGAAGCTCCTGACTGAATGAAAGGAGCTGGCACCTCACTCTCTTTGAATCTTCTTTATCATGCTAAGAGGAGCAGGAAAAAGCAAAAAATTTCAGAATTGCACCTTGCAATGCGGAGAAATTACTGTTTGTGCATTTACAATATTCATTGATTTTTGCCATTGAAAACCATGTTATTCATATACCAGAAATGTTTGAAGCTACTGACTGAATGAAAGGAGCTGGCACCTCACTCTCTTTGAATCTTCTTTATCATGCTAAGAGGAGCGGGAAAAAGCAAAAAATTTCAGAATTGCACCTTGCAATGCGGAAAAATTACTGTTTGTGCATTTACAATATTCATTGATTTTTGCCATTGAAAAACGTCCAGAAATGATTGAAGGTACTGACTGAATGAAAGGAGCTGGCATCTCACTCTCTTTGAATCTTCTTTATCATGCTAAGAGGAGCAGGAAAAAGCAAAAAATTTCAGAATTGCACCTTGCAATGCGGAGAAATTACTGTTTGTGCATTTACAATATTCATTGATTTTTGCCATTGAAAAACGTCCAGAAATGATTGAAGCTACTGACTGAATGAAAGGAGCTGGCATCTCACTCTCTTTGAATCTTCTTTATCATGCTAAGAGGAGCAGGAAAAAGCAAAAAATTTCAGAATTGCACCTTGCAATGCGGAGAAATTACAGTTTGTGCATTTACAATATTCATTGATTTTTGCCATTGAAAAACATCCAGAAATGATTGAAGCTACTGACTGAATGAAAGGAGCTGGCATCTCACTCTCTTTGAATCTTCTTTATCATGCTAAGAGGAGCAGGAAAAAGCAAAAAATTTCAGAATTGCACCTTGCAATGCGGAGAAATTACTGTTTGTGCATTTACAATATTCATTGATTTTTGCCATTGAAAAACATCATGTTATTCATATACCAGAAATGTTTGAAGCTACTGACTGAATGAAAGGAGCTGGCATCTCACTCTCTTTGAATCTTCTTTATCATGCTAAGAGGAGCAGGAAAAAGCAAAAAATTTTAGAATTGCACCTTGCAATGTGGAGAAATTACTGTTTGTGCATTTACAATATTCATTGATATTTACCATTGAAAAACGTCCAGAAATGATTGAAGCTACTGACTGAATGAAAGTAGCTGGCATCTCACTCTCTTTGAATTTTCTTTATCATGCTAAGAGGAGCAGGAAAAAGCAAAAAATTTCAGACTTGCACCTTGCAATGCGGAGAAATTACTGTTTGTGCATTTACAATATTCATTGATTTTTGCCATTGAAAAACATCATGTTATTCATATACCAGAAATGTTTGAAGCTACTGACTGAATGAAAGGAGCTGGCATCTCACTCTCTTTGAATCTTCTTTATCATGCTAAGAGGAGCAGGAAAAAGCAAAAAATTTCAGAATTGCACCTTGCAATGCGGAGAAATTACTGTTTGTGCATTTACAATATTCATTGATTTTTGCCATTGAAAAACATCATGTTATTCATATACAAGAAATCTTTGAAGCTACTGACTGAATGAAAGGAGCTGGCATCTCAATCTCTTTGAATCTTCTTTATCATGCTAAGAGGAGCAGGAAAAAGCAAAAAATTTCAGAATTGCACCTTGCAATGTGGAGAAATTACTGTTTGTGCATTTACAATATTCATTGATTTTTACCATTGAAAAACGTCCAGAAATGATTGAAGCTACTGACTGAATGAAAGTAGCTGGCATCTCACTCTCTTTGAATCTTCTTTATCATGCTAAGAGGAGCAGGAAAAAGCAAAAAATTTCAGACTTGCACCTTGCAATGCGGAGAAATTACTATTTGTGCATTTACAATATTCATTGATTTTTGCCATTGAAAAACATCATGTTATTCATATACCAGAAATGTTTGAAGCTACTGACTGAATGAAAGGAGCTGGCATCTCACTCTCTTTGAATCTTCTTTATCATGCTAAGAGGAGCAGGAAAAAGCAAAAAATTTCAGAATTGCACCTTGCAATGCGGAGAAATTACTGTTTGTGCATTTACAATATTCATTGATTTTTGCCATTGAAAAACATCATGTTATTCATATACCAGAAATGTTTGAAGCTACTGACTGAATGAAAGGAGCTGACATCTCACTCTCTTTGAATCTTCTTTATCATGCTAAGAGGAGCAGGAAAAAGCAAAAAATTTCAGAATTGCACCTTGCAATGCGGAGAAATTACTGTTTGTGCATTTACAATATTCATTGATTTTTGCCATTGAAAAATGTCCAGAAATGATGGAAGCTACTGACTGAATGAAAGGAGCTGGCATCTCACTCTCTTTGAATCATGCTAAGAGGAGCAGGAAAAAGCAAAAAATTTCAGAATTGCACCTTGCAATGCGGAGAAATTACTGTTTGTGCATTTACAATATTCATTGATTTTTGCCATTGAAAAACATCATGTTATTCATATACCAGAAATGTTTGAAGCTACTGACTGAATGAAAGGAGCTGGCATCTCACTCTCTTTGAATCTTCTTTATCATGCTAAGAGGAGCAGGAAAAAGCAAAAAATTTTAGAATTGCACCTTGCAATGTGGAGAAATTACTGTTTGTGCATTTACAATATTCATTGATTTTTGCCATTGAAAAACGTCCAGAAATGATTGAAGCTACTGACTGAATGAAAGTAGCTGGCACCTCACTCTCTTTGAATCTTCTTTATCATGCTAAGAGGAGCAGGAAAAAGCAAAAAATTTCAGACTTGCACCTTGCAATGCGGAGAAATTACTGTTTGTGCATTTACAATATTCATTGATTTTTGCCATTGAAAAACATCATGTTATTCATATACCAGAAATGTTTGAAGCTACTGACTGAATGAAAGGAGCTGGCATCTCACTCTCTTTGAATCTTCTTTATCATGCTAAGAGGAGCAGGAAAAAGCAAAAAATTTCAGAATTGCACCTTGCAATGCGGAGAAATTACTGTTTGTGCATTTACAATATTCATTGATTTTTGCCATTGAAAAACGTCCAGAAATGATTGAAGCTACTGACTGAATGAAAGGAGCTGGCATCTCACTCTCTTTGAATCTTCTTTATCATGCTAAGAGGAGCAGGAAAAAGCAAAAAATTTCAGAATTGCACCTTGCAATGCGGAGAAATTACTGTTTGTGCATTTACAATATTCATTGATTTTTGCCATTGAAAAACGTCCAGAAATGATTGAAGCTACTGACTGAATGAAAGGAGCTGGCATCTCACTCTCTTTGAATCTTCTTTATCATGCTAAGAGGAGCAGGAAAAAGCAAAAAATTTCAGAATTGCACCTTGCAATGCGGAGAAATTACAGTTTGTGCATTTACAATATTCATTGATTTTTGCCATTGAAAAACATCCAGAAATGATTGAAGCTACTGACTGAATGAAAGGAGCTGGCATCTCACTCTCTTTGAATCTTCTTTATCATGCTAAGAGGAGCAGGAAAAAGCAAAAAATTTCAGAATTGCACCTTGCAATGCGGAGAAATTACTGTTTGTGCATTTACAATATTCATTGATTTTTGCCATTGAAAAACATCATGTTATTCATATACCAGAAATGTTTGAAGCTACTGACTGAATGAAAGGAGCTGGCATCTCACTCTCTTTGAATCTTCTTTATCATGCTAAGAGGAGCAGGAAAAAGCAAAAAATTTCAGAATTGCACCTTGCAATGTGGAGAAATTACTGTTTGTGCATTTACAATATTCATTGATTTTTACCATTGAAAAACGTCCAGAAATGATTGAAGCTACTGACTGAATGAAAGTAGCTGGCATCTCACTCTCTTTGAATCTTCTTTATCATGCTAAGAGGAGCAGGAAAAAGCAAAAAATTTCAGACTTGCACCTTGCAATGCGGAGAAATTACTGTTTGTGCATTCACAATATTCATTGATTTTTGCCATTGAAAAACATCATGTTATTCATATACCAGAAATGTTTGAAGCTACTGACTGAATGAAAGGAGCTGGCATCTCACTCTCTTTGAATCTTCTTTATCATGCTAAGAGGAGCAGGAAAAAGCAAAAAATTTCAGAATTGCACCTTGCAATGCGGAGAAATTACTGTTTGTGCATTTACAATATTCATTGATTTTTGCCATTGAAAAACATCATGTTATTCATATACCAGAAATGTTTGAAGCTACTGACTGAATGAAAGGAGCTGGCATCTCAATCTCTTTGAATATTCTTTATCATGCTAAGAGGAGCAGGATAAAGCAAAAAATTTCAGAATTGCACCTTGCAATGTGGAGAAATTACTGTTTGTGCATTTACAATATTCATTGATTTTTACCATTGAAAAACGTCCAGAAATGATTGAAGCTACTGACTGAATGAAAGTAGCTGGCATCTCACTCTCTTTGAATCTTCTTTATCATGCTAAGAGGAGCAGGAAAAAGCAAAAAATTTCAGACTTGCACCTTGCAATGCGGAGAAATTACTGTTTGTGCATTTACAATATTCATTGATTTTTGCCATTGAAAAACATCATGTTATTCATATACCAGAAATGTTTGAAGCTACTGACTGAATGAAAGGAGCTGGCATCTCACTCTCTTTGAATCTTCTTTATCATGCTAAGAGGAGCAGGAAAAAGCAAAAAATTTCAGACTTGCACCTTGCAATGCGGAGAAATTACTGTTTGTGCATTTACAATATTCATTGATTTTTGCCATTGAAAAACATCATGTTATTCATATACCAGAAATGTTTGAAGCTACTGACTGAATGAAAGGAACTGGCATCTCACTCTCTTTGAATCTTCTTTATCATGCTAAGAGGAGCAGGAAAAAGCAAAAAATTTCAGAATTGCACCTTGCAATGCGGAGAAATTACTGTTTGTGCATTTACAATATTCATTGATTTTTGCCATTGAAAAACGTCCAGAAATGATTGAAGGTACTGACTGAATGAAAGGAGCTGGCATCTCACTCTCTTTGAATCTTCTTTATCATTCTAAGAGGAGCAGGAAAAAGCAAAAAATTTCAGAATTGCACCTTGCAATGCGGAGAAATTACTGTTTGTGCATTTACAATATTCATTGATTTTTGCCATTGAAAAACGTCCAGAAATGATTGAAGCTACTGACTCAATGAATGGAGCTGGCATCTCACTCTCTTTGAATCTTCTTTATCATGCTAAGAGGAGCAGGAAAAAGAAAAAATTTCAGAATTGCACCTTGCAATGCGGAGAAATTACAGTTTGTGCATTTACAATATTCATTGATTTTTGCCATTGAAAAACGTCCAGAAATGATTGAAGCTACTGACTGAATGAAAGGAGCTGGCATCTCACTCTCTTTGAATCTTCTTTATCATGCTAAGAGGAGCAGGAAAAAGCAAAAAATTTCAGAATTGCACCTTGCAATGCGGAGAAATTACTGTTTGTGCATTTACAATATTCGTTGATTTTTGCCATTGAAAAACGTCCAGAAATGATTGAAGCTACTGACTGAATGAAAGGAGCTGGCATCTCACTCTCTTTGAATCTTCTTTATCATGCTAAGAGGAGCAGGAAAAAGCAAAAAATTTCAGAATTGCACCTTGCAATGCGGAGAAATTACAGTTTGTGCATTTACAATATTCATTGATTTTTGCCATTGAAAAACGTCCAGAAATGATTGAAGCTACTGACTGAATGAAAGGAGCTGGCATCTCACTCTCTTTGAATCTTCTTTATCATGCTAAGAGGAGCAGGAAAAAGCAAAAAATTTCAGAATTGCACCTTGCAATGCGGAGAAATTACTGTTTGTGCATTTACAATATTCATTGATTTTTGCCATTGAAAAACATGTTATTCATATACCAGAAATGTTTGAAGCTCCTGACTGAATGAAAGGAGCTGGCACCTCACTCTCTTTGAATCTTCTTTATCATGCTAAGAGGAGCAGGAAAAAGCAAAAAATTTCAGAATTGCACCTTGCAATGCGGAGAAATTACTGTTTGTGCATTTACAATATTCATTGATTTTTGCCATTGAAAACCATGTTATTCATATACCAGAAATGTTTGAAGCTACTGACTGAATGAAAGGAGCTGGCACCTCACTCTCTTTGAATCTTCTTTATCATGCTAAGAGGAGCGGGAAAAAGCAAAAAATTTCAGAATTGCACCTTGCAATGCGGAGAAATTACTGTTTGTGCATTTACAATATTCATTGATTTTTGCCATTGAAAAACATCATGTTATTCATATACCAGAAATGTTTGAAGCTACTGACTGAATGAAAGGAGCTGGCATCTCACTCTCTTTGAATCTTCTTTATCATGCTAAGAGGAGCAGGAAAAAGCAAAAAATTTCAGAATTGCACCTTGCAATGTGGAGAAATTACTGTTTGTGCATTTACAATATTCATTGATTTTTACCATTGAAAAACGTCCAGAAATGATTGAAGCTACTGACTGAATGAAAGTAGCTGGCATCTCACTCTCTTTGAATCTTCTTTATCATGCTAAGAGGAGCAGGAAAAAGCAAAAAATTTCAGACTTGCACCTTGCAATGCGGAGAAATTACTGTTTGTGCATTTACAATATTCATTGATTTTTGCCATTGAAAAACATCATGTTATTCATATACCAGAAATGTTTGAAGCTACTGACTGAATGAAAGGAGCTGGCATCTCACTCTCTTTGAATCTTCTTTATCATGCTAAGAGGAGCAGGAAAAAGCAAAAAATTTCAGAATTGCACCTTGCAATGCGGAGAAATTACTGTTTGTGCATTTACAATATTCATTGATTTTTGCCATTGAAAAACATCATGTTATTCATATACCAGAAATGTTTGAAGCTACTGACTGAATGAAAGGAGCTGGCATCTCAATCTCTTTGAATCTTCTTTATCATGCTAAGAGGAGCAGGATAAATCAAAAAATTTCAGAATTGCACCTTGCAATGTGGAGAAATTACTGTTTGTGCATTTACAATATTCATTGATTTTTACCATTGAAAAACGTCCAGAAATGATTGAAGCTACTGACTGAATGAAAGTAGCTGGCATCTCACTCTCTTTGAATCTTCTTTATCATGCTAAGAGGAGCAGGAAAAAGCAAAAAATTTCAGACTTGCACCTTGCAATGCGGAGAAATTACTGTTTGTGCATTTACAATATTCATTGATTTTTGCCATTGAAAAACATCATGTTATTCATATACCAGAAATGTTTGAAGCTACTGACTGAATGAAAGGAGCTGGCATCTCACTCTCTTTGAATCTTCTTTATCATGCTAAGAGGAGCAGGAAAAAGCAAAAAATTTCAGACTTGCACCTTGCAATGCGGAGAAATTACTGTTTGTGCATTTACAATATTCATTGATTTTTGCCATTGAAAAACATCATGTTATTCATATACCAGAAATGTTTGAAGCTACTGACTGAATGAAAGGAACTGGCATCTCACTCTCTTTGAATCTTCTTTATCATGCTAAGAGGAGCAGGAAAAAGCAAAAAATTTCAGAATTGCACCTTGCAATGCGGAGAAATTACTGTTTGTGCATTTACAATATTCATTGATTTTTGCCATTGAAAAACGTCCAGAAATGATTGAAGGTACTGACTGAATGAAAGGAGCTGGCATCTCACTCTCTTTGAATCTTCTTTATCATTCTAAGAGGAGCAGGAAAAAGCAAAAAATTTCAGAATTGCACCTTGCAATGCGGAGAAATTACTGTTTGTGCATTTACAATATTCATTGATTTTTGCCATTGAAAAACGTCCAGAAATGATTGAAGCTACTGACTCAATGAATGGAGCTGGCATCTCACTCTCTTTGAATCTTCTTTATCATGCTAAGAGGAGCAGGAAAAAGCAAAAAATTTCAGAATTGCACCTTGCAATGCGGAGAAATTACAGTTTGTGCATTTACAATATTCATTGATTTTTGCCATTGAAAAACGTCCAGAAATGATTGAAGCTACTGACTGAATGAAAGGAGCTGGCATCTCACTCTCTTTGAATCTTCTTTATCATGCTAAGAGGAGCAGGAAAAAGCAAAAAATTTCAGAATTGCACCTTGCAATGCGGAGAAATTACTGTTTGTGCATTTACAATATTCGTTGATTTTTGCCATTGAAAAACGTCCAGAAATGATTGAAGCTACTGACTGAATGAAAGGAGCTGGCATCTCACTCTCTTTGAATCTTCTTTATCATGCTAAGAGGAGCAGGAAAAAGCAAAAAATTTCAGAATTGCACCTTGCAATGCGGAGAAATTACAGTTTGTGCATTTACAATATTCATTGATTTTTGCCATTGAAAAACGTCCAGAAATGATTGAAGCTACTGACTGAATGAAAGGAGCTGGCATCTCACTCTCTTTGAATCTTCTTTATCATGCTAAGAGGAGCAGGAAAAAGCAAAAAATTTCAGAATTGCACCTTGCAATGCGGAGAAATTACTGTTTGTGCATTTACAATATTCATTGATTTTTGCCATTGAAAAAAATGTTATTCATATACCAGAAATGTTTGAAGCTCCTGACTGAATGAAAGGAGCTGGCACCTCACTCTCTTTGAATCTTCTTTATCATGCTAAGAGGAGCAGGAAAAAGCAAAAAATTTCAGAATTGCACCTTGCAATGCGGAGAAATTACTGTTTGTGCATTTACAATATTCATTGATTTTTGCCATTGAAAAACGTCCAGAAATGATTGAAGCTACTGACTGAATGAAAGGAGCTGGCATCTCACTCTCTTTGAATCTTCTTTATCATGCTAAGAGGAGCAGGAAAAAGCAAAAAATTTCAGAATTGCACCTTGCAATGCGGAGAAATTACTGTTTGTGCATTTACAATATTCATTGATTTTTGCCATTGAAAAATGTCCAGAAATGATTGAAGCTACTGACTGAATGAAAGGAGCTGGCATCTCACTCTCTTTGAATCTTCTTTATCATGCTAAGAGGAGCAGGAAAAAGCAAAAAATTTCAGAATTGCGCCTTGCAATGCGGAGAAATTACTGTTTGTGCATTTACAAAATTCATTGATTTTTGCCATTGAAAAACATCATGTTATTCATATACCAGAAATGATTGAAGCTACTGACTGAAGGAAAGGAGCTGGCATCTCAATCTCTTTGAATCTTCTTTATCATGCTAAGAGGAGCAGGAAAAAGCAAAAAATTTCAGAATTGCACCTTGCAATGCGGAGAAATTACTGTTTGTGCATTTACAATATTCATTGATTTTTGCCATTGAAAAACGTCCAGAAATGATTGAAGCTACTGACTGAATGAAAGGAGCTGGCATCTCACTCTCTTTGAATCTTCTTTATCATGCTAAGAGGAGCAGGAAAAAGCAAAAAATTTCAGAATTGCACCTTGCAATGCGGAGAAATTACTGTTTGTGCATTTACAATATTCATTGATTTTTGCCATTGAAAAACATCATGTTATTCATATACCAGAAATGTTTGAAGCTACTGACTGAATGAAAGGAGCTGGCATCTCACTCTCTTTGAATCTTCTTTATCATGCTAAGAGGAGCAGGAAAAAGCAAAAAATTTCAGAATTGCACCTTGCAATGCGGAGAAATTACTTTTTGTGCATTTACAATATTCATTGATTTTTGCCATTGAAAAACGTCCAGAAATGATTGAAGCTACTGACTGAATGAAAGGAGCTGGCATCTCACTCTCTTTGAATCTTCTTTATCATGCTAAGAGAAGCAGGAAAAAGCAAAAAATTTCAGAATTGCACCTTGCAATGCGGAGAAATTACTGTTTGTGCATTTACAATATTCATTGATTTTTGCCATTGAAAAACGTCCAGAAATGATTGAAGCTACTGACTGAATGAAAGGAGCTGGCATCTCACTCTCTTTGAATCTTCTTTATCATGCTAAGAGGAGCAGGAAAAAGCAAAAAATTTCAGAATTGCACCTTGCAATGCGGAGAAATTACTGTTTGTGCATTTACAATATTCATTGATTTTTGCCATTGAAAAACATGTAATTCATATACCAGAAATGTTTGAAGCTACTGACTGAATGAAAGGAGCTGGCATCTCACTCTCTTTGAATCTTCTTTATCATGCTAAGAGGAGCGGGAAAAAGCAAAAAATTTCAGAATTGCACCTTGCAATGCGGAGAAATTACTGTTTGTGCATTTACAATATTCATTGATTTTTGCCATTGAAAAACGTCCAGAAATGATTGAAGGTACTGACTGAATGAAAGGAGCTGGCATCTCACTCTCTTTGAATCTTCTTTATCATGCTAAGAGGAGCAGGAAAAAGCAAAAAATTTCAGAATTGCACCTTGCAATGCGGAGAAATTACTGTTTGTGCATTTACAATATTCATTGATTTTTGCCATTGAAAAACGTCCAGAAATGATTGAAGCTACTGACTGAATGAAAGGAGCTGGCATCTCACTCTCTTTGAATCTTCTTTATCATGCTAAGAGGAGCAGGAAAAAGCAAAAAATTTCAGAATTGCACCTTGCAATGCGGAGAAATTACTGTTTGTGCATTTACAATATTCATTGATTTTTGCCATTGAAAAACATCATGTTATTTATATACCAGAAATGTTTGAAGCTACTGACTGAATGAAAGGAGCTGGCATCTCACTCTCTTTGAATCTTCTTTATCATGCTAAGAGGAGCAGGAAAAAGCAAAAAAATTCAGAATTGCACCTTGCAATGTGGAGAAATTACTGTTTGTGCATTTACAATATTCATTGATTTTTACCATTGAAAAACGTCCAGAAATGATTGAAGCTACTGACTGAATGAAAGTAGCTGGCATCTCACTCTCTTTGAATCTTCTTTATCATGCTAAGAGGAGCAGGAAAAAGCAAAAAATTTCAGAATTGTACCTTGCAATGCGGAGAAATTACTGTTTGTGCATTTACAATATTCATTGATTTTTGCCATTGAAAAACATCATGTTATTCATATACAAGAAATGTTTGAAGCTACTGACTGAATGAAAGGAGCTGGCATCTCACTCTCTTTGAATCTTCTTTATCATGCTAAGAGGAGCAGGAAAAAGCAAAAAATTTCAGAATTGTACCTTGCAATGCGGAGAAATTACTGTTTGTGCATTTACAATATTCATTGATTTTTGCCATTGAAAAACATCATGTTATTCATATACAAGAAATGTTTGAAGCTACTGACTGAATGAAAGGAGCTGGCATCTCAATCTCTTTGAATCTTCTTTATCATGCTAAGAGGAGCAGGAAAAAGCAAAAAATTTCAGAATTGCACCTTGCAATGTGGAGAAATTACTGTTTGTGCATTTACAATATTCATTGATTTTTACCATTGAAAAACGTCCAGAAATGATTGAAGCTACTGACTGAATGAAAGTAGCTGGCATCTCACTCTCTTTGAATCTTCTTTATCATGCTAAGAGGAGCAGGAAAAAGCAAAAAATTTCAGACTTGCACCTTGCAATGCGGAGAAATTACTATTTGTGCATTTACAATATTCATTGATTTTTGCCATTGAAAAACATCATGTTATTCATATACCAGAAATGTTTGAAGCTACTGACTGAATGAAAGGAGCTGGCATCTCACTCTCTTTGAATCTTCTTTATCATGCTAAGAGGAGCAGGAAAAAGCAAAAAATTTCAGAATTGCACCTTGCAATGCGGAGAAATTACTGTTTGTGCATTTACAATATTCATTGATTTTTGCCATTGAAAAACATCATGTTATTCATATACCAGAAATGTTTGAAGCTACTGACTGAATGAAAGGAGCTGACATCTCACTCTCTTTGAATCTTCTTTATCATGCTAAGAGGAGCAGGAAAAAGCAAAAAATTTCAGAATTGCACCTTGCAATGCGGAGAAATTACTGTTTGTGCATTTACAATATTCATTGATTTTTGCCATTGAAAAATGTCCAGAAATGATTGAAGCTACTGACTGAATGAAAGGAGCTGGCATCTCACTCTCTTTGAATCATGCTAAGAGGAGCAGGAAAAAGCAAAAAATTTCAGAATTGCACCTTGCAATGCGGAGAAATTACTGTTTGTGCATTTACAATATTCATTGATTTTTGCCATTGAAAAACATCATGTTATTCATATACCAGAAATGTTTGAAGCTACTGACTGAATGAAAGGAGCTGGCATCTCACTCTCTTTGAATCTTCTTTATCATGCTAAGAGGAGCAGGAAAAAGCAAAAAATTTTAGAATTGCACCTTGCAATGTGGAGAAATTACTGTTTGTGCATTTACAATATTCATTGATTTTTACCTTTGAAAAACGTCCAGAAATGATTGAAGCTACTGACTGAATGAAAGTAGCTGGCATCTCACTCTCTTTGAATCTTCTTTATCATGCTAAGAGGAGCAGGAAAAAGCAAAAAATTTCAGACTTGCACCTTGCAATGCGGAGAAATTACTGTTTGTGCATTTACAATATTCATTGATTTTTGCCATTGAAAAACATCATGTTATTCATATACCAGAAATGTTTGAAGCTACTGACTGAATGAAAGGAGCTGGCATCTCACTCTCTTTGAATCTTCTTTATCATGCTAAGAGGAGCAGGAAAAAGCAAAAAATTTCAGAATTGCACCTTGCAATGCGGAGAAATTATAGTTTGTGCATTTACAATATTCATTGATTTTTGCCATTGAAAAACGTCCAGAAATGATTGAAGCTACTGACTGAATGAAAGGAGCTGGCATCTCACTCTCTTTGAATCTTCTTTATCATGCTAAGAGGAGCAGGAGAAAGCAAAAAATTTCAGAATTGCACCTTGCAATGCGGAGAAATTACTGTTTGTGCATTTACAATATTCATTGATTTTTGCCATTGAAAAACGTCCAGAAATGATTGAAGCTACTGACTGAATGAAAGGAGCTGGCATCTCACTCTCTTTGAATCTTCTTTATCATGCTAAGAGGAGCAGGAAAAAGCAAAAAATTTCAGAATTGCACCTTGCAATGCGGAGAAATTACTGTTTGTGCATTTACAATATTCATTGATTTTTGCCATTGAAAAACATGTTATTCATATACCAGAAATGTTTGAAGCTACTGACTGAATGAAAGGAGCTGGCACCTCACTCTCTTTGAATCTTCTTTATCATGCTAAGAGGAGCGGGAAAAAGCAAAAAATTTCAGAATTGCACCTTGCAATGCGGAAAAATTACTGTTTGTGCATTTACAATATTCATTGATTTTTGCCATTGAAAAACGTCCAGAAATGATTGAAGGTACTGACTGAATGAAAGGAGCTGGCATCTCACTCTCTTTGAATCTTCTTTATCATGCTAAGAGGAGCAGGAAAAAGCAAAAAATTTCAGAATTGCACCTTGCAATGCGGAGAAATTACTGTTTGTGCATTTACAATATTCATTGATTTTTGCCATTGAAAAACGTCCAGAAATGATTGAAGCTACTGACTGAATGAAAGGAGCTGGCATCTCACTCTCTTTGAATCTTCTTTATCATGCTAAGAGGAGCAGGAAAAAGCAAAAAATTTCAGAATTGCACCTTGCAATGCGGAGAAATTACAGTTTGTGCATTTACAATATTCATTGATTTTTGCCATTGAAAAACATCCAGAAATGATTGAAGCTACTGACTGAATGAAAGGAGCTGGCATCTCACTCTCTTTGAATCTTCTTTATCATGCTAAGAGGAGCAGGAAAAAGCAAAAAATTTCAGAATTGCACCTTGCAATGCGGAGAAGTTACTGTTTGTGCATTTACAATATTCATTGATTTTTGCCATTGAAAAACATCATGTTATTCATATACCAGAAATGTTTGAAGCTACTGACTGAATGAAAGGAGCTGGCATCTCACTCTCTTTGAATCTTCTTTATCATGCTAAGAGGAGCAGGAAAAAGCAAAAAATTTCAGAATTGCACCTTGCAATGTGGAGAAATTACTGTTTGTGCATTTACAATATTCATTGATTTTTACCATTGAAAAACGTCCAGAAATGATTGAAGCTACTGACTGAATGAAAGTAGCTGGCATCTCACTCTCTTTGAATCTTCTTTATCATGCTAAGAGGAGCAGGAAAAAGCAAAACATTTCAGACTTGCACCTTGCAATGCGGAGAAATTACTGTTTGTGCATTTACAATATTCATTGATTTTTGCCATTGAAAAACATCATGTTATTCATATACCAGAAATGTTTGAAGCTACTGACTGAATGAAAGGAGCTGGCATCTCACTCTCTTTGAATCTTCTTTATCATGCTAAGAGGAGCAGGAAAAAGCAAAAAATTTCAGAATTGCACCTTGCAATGCGGAGAAATTACTGTTTGTGCATTTACAATATTCATTGATTTTTGCCATTGAAAAACATCATGTTATTCATATACCAGAAATGTTTGAAGCTACTGACTGAATGAAAGGAGCTGGCATCTCAATCTCTTTGAATCTTCTTTATCATGCTAAGAGGAGCAGGATAAAGCAAAAAATTTCAGAATTGCACCTTGCAATGTGGAGAAATTACTGTTTGTGCATTTACAATATTCATTGATTTTTACCATTGAAAAACGTCCAGAAATGATTGAAGCTACTGACTGAATGAAAGTAGCTGGCATCTCACTCTCTTTGAATCTTCTTTATCATGCTAAGAGGAGCAGGAAAAAGCAAAAAATTTCAGACTTGCACCTTGCAATGCGGAGAAATTACTGTTTGTGCATTTACAATATTCATTGATTTTTGCCATTGAAAAACATCATGTTATTCATATACCAGAAATGTTTGAAGCTACTGACTGAATGAAAGGAGCTGGCATCTCACTCTCTTTGAATCTTCTTTATCATGCTAAGAGGAGCAGGAAAAAGCAAAAAATTTCAGACTTGCACCTTGCAATGCGGAGAAATTACTGTTTGTGCATTTACAATATTCATTGATTTTTGCCATTGAAAAACATCATGTTATTCATATACCAGAAATGTTTGAAGCTACTGACTGAATGAAAGGAACTGGCATCTCACTCTCTTTGAATCTTCTTTATCATGCTAAGAGGAGCAGGAAAAAGCAAAAAATTTCAGAATTGCACCTTGCAATGCGGAGAAATTACTGTTTGTGCATTTACAATATTCATTGATTTTTGCCATTGAAAAACGTCCAGAAATGATTGAAGGTACTGACTGAATGAAAGGAGCTGGCATCTCACTCTCTTTGAATCTTCTTTATCATTCTAAGAGGAGCAGGAAAAAGCAAAAAATTTCAGAATTGCACCTTGCAATGCGGAGAAATTACTGTTTGTGCATTTACAATATTCATTGATTTTTGCCATTGAAAAACGTCCAGAAATGATTGAAGCTACTGACTCAATGAATGGAGCTGGCATCTCACTCTCTTTGAATCTTCTTTATCATGCTAAGAGGAGCAGGAAAAAGCAAAAAATTTCAGAATTGCACCTTGCAATGCGGAGAAATTACAGTTTGTGCATTTACAATATTCATTGATTTTTGCCATTGAAAAACGTCCAGAAATGATTGAAGCTACTGACTGAATGAAAGGAGCTGGCATCTCACTCTCTTTGAATCTTCTTTATCATGCTAAGAGGAGCAGGAAAAAGCAAAAAATTTCAGAATTGCACCTTGCAATGTGGAGAAATTACAGTTTGTGCATTTACAATATTCATTGATTTTTGCCATTGAAAAACGTCCAGAAATGATTGAAGCTACTGACTGAATGAAAGGAGCTGGCATCTCACTCTCTTTGAATCTTCTTTATCATGCTAAGAGGAGCAGGAAAAAGCAAAAAATTTCAGAATTGCACCTTGCAATGCGGAGAAATTACTGTTTGTGCATTTACAATATTCATTGATTTTTGCCATTGAAAAACATGTTATTAATATACCAGAAATGTTTGAAGCTCCTGACTGAATGAAAGGAGCTGGCACCTCACTCTCTTTGAATCTTCTTTATCATGCTAAGAGGAGCAGGAAAAAGCAAAAAATTTCAGAATTGCACCTTGCAATGCGGAGAAATTACTGTTTGTGCATTTACAATATTCATTGATTTTTGCCATTGAAAAACGTCCAGAAATGATTGAAGCTACTGACTGAATGAAAGGAGCTGGCATCTCACTCTCTTTGAATCTTCTTTATCATGCTAAGAGGAGCAGGAAAAAGCAAAAAATTTCAGAATTGCACCTTGCAATGCGGAGAAATTACTGTTTGTGCATTTACAATATTCATTGATTTTTGCCATTGAAAAATGTCCAGAAATGATTGAAGCTACTGACTGAATGAAAGGAGCTGGCATCTCACTCTCTTTGAATCTTCTTTATCATGCTAAGAGGAACAGGAAAAAGCAAAAAATTTCAGAATTGCACCTTGCAATGCGGAGAAATTACTGTTTGTGCATTTACAATATTCATTGATTTTTGCCATTGAAAAACATCATGTTATTTATATACCAGAAATGTTTGAAGCTACTGACTGAATGAAAGGAGCTGGCATCTCACTCTCTTTGAATCTTCTTTATCATGCTAAGAGGAGCAGGAAAAAGCAAAAAATTTCAGAATTGCACCTTGCAATGCGGAGAAATTACTGTTTGTGCATTTACAATATTCGTTGATTTTTGCCATTGAAAAACGTCCAGAAATGATTGAAGCTACTGACTGAATGAAAGGAGCTGGCATCTCACTCTCTTTGAATCTTCTTTATCATGCTAAGAGGAGCAGGAAAAAGCAAAAAATTTCAGAATTGCACCTTGCAATGTGGAGAAATTACAGTTTGTGCATTTACAATATTCATTGATTTTTGCCATTGAAAAACGTCCAGAAATGATTGAAGCTACTGACTGAATGAAAGGAGCTGGCATCTCACTCTCTTTGAATCTTCTTTATCATGCTAAGAGGAGCAGGAAAAAGCAAAAAATTTCAGAATTGCACCTTGCAATGCGGAGAAATTACTGTTTGTGCATTTACAATATTCATTGATTTTTGCCATTGAAAAACATGTTATTCATATACCAGAAATGTTTGAAGCTCCTGACTGAATGAAAGGAGCTGGCACCTCACTCTCTTTGAATCTTCTTTATCATGCTAAGAGGAGCAGGAAAAAGCAAAAAATTTCAGAATTGCACCTTGCAATGCGGAGAAATTACTGTTTGTGCATTTACAATATTCATTGATTTTTGCCATTGAAAAACGTCCAGAAATGATTGAAGCTACTGACTGAATGAAAGGAGCTGGCATCTCACTCTCTTTGAATCTTCTTTATCATGCTAAGAGGAGCAGGAAAAAGCAAAAAATTTCAGAATTGCACCTTGCAATGCGGAGAAATTACTGTTTGTGCATTTACAATATTCATTGATTTTTGCCATTGAAAAATGTCCAGAAATGATTGAAGCTACTGACTGAATGAAAGGAGCTGGCATCTCACTCTCTTTGAATCTTCTTTATCATGCTAAGAGGAGCAGGAAAAAGCAAAAAATTTCAGAATTGCGCCTTGCAATGCGGAGAAATTACTGTTTGTGCATTTACAAAATTCATTGATTTTTGCCATTGAAAAACATCATGTTATTCATATACCAGAAATGATTGAAGCTACTGACTGAAGGAAAGGAGCTGGCATCTCACTCTCTTTGAATCTTCTTTATCATGCTAAGAGGAGCAGGAAAAAGCAAAAAATTTCAGAATTGCACCTTGCAATGCGGAGAAATTACAGTTTGTGCATTTACAATATTCATTGATTTTTGCCATTGAAAAACGTCCAGAAATGATTGAAGCTACTGACTGAATGAAAGGAGCTGGCATCTCACTCTCTTTGAATCTTCTTTATCATGCTAAGAGGAGCAGGAAAAAGCAAAAAATTTCAGAATTGCACCTTGCAATGCGGAGAAATTACAGTTTGTGCATTTACAATATTCATTGATTTTTGCCATTGAAAAACATCCAGAAATGATTGAAGCTACTGACTGAATGAAAGGAGCTGGCATCTCACTCTCTTTGAATCTTCTTTATCATGCTAAGAGGAGCAGGAAAAAGCAAAAAATTTCAGAATTGCACCTTGCAATGCGGAGAAGTTACTGTTTGTGCATTTACAATATTCATTGATTTTTGCCATTGAAAAACATCATGTTATTCATATACCAGAAATGTTTGAAGCTACTGACTGAATGAAAGGAGCTGGCATCTCACTCTCTTTGAATCTTCTTTATCATGCTAAGAGGAGCAGGAAAAAGCAAAAAATTTCAGAATTGCACCTTGCAATGTGGAGAAATTACTGTTTGTGCATTTACAATATTCATTGATTTTTACCATTGAAAAACGTCCAGAAATGATTGAAGCTACTGACTGAATGAAAGTAGCTGGCATCTCACTCTCTTTGAATCTTCTTTATCATGCTAAGAGGAGCAGGAAAAAGCAAAAAATTTCAGACTTGCACCTTGCAATGCGGAGAAATTACTGTTTGTGCATTTACAATATTCATTGATTTTTGCCATTGAAAAACATCATGTTATTCATATACCAGAAATGTTTGAAGCTACTGACTGAATGAAAGGAGCTGGCATCTCACTCTCTTTGAATCTTCTTTATCATGCTAAGAGGAGCAGGAAAAAGCAAAAAATTTCAGAATTGCACCTTGCAATGCGGAGAAATTACTGTTTGTGCATTTACAATATTCATTGATTTTTGCCATTGAAAAACATCATGTTATTCATATACCAGAAATGTTTGAAGCTACTGACTGAATGAAAGGAGCTGGCATCTCAATCTCTTTGAATCTTCTTTATCATGCTAAGAGGAGCAGGATAAAGCAAAAAATTTCAGAATTGCACCTTGCAATGTGGAGAAATTACTGTTTGTGCATTTACAATATTCATTGATTTTTACCATTGAAAAACGTCCAGAAATGATTGAAGCTACTGACTGAATGAAAGTAGCTGGCATCTCACTCTCTTTGAATCTTCTTTATCATGCTAAGAGGAGCAGGAAAAAGCAAAAAATTTCAGACTTGCACCTTGCAATGCGGAGAAATTACTGTTTGTGCATTTACAATATTCATTGATTTTTGCCATTGAAAAACATCATGTTATTCATATACCAGAAATGTTTGAAGCTACTGACTGAATGAAAGGAGCTGGCATCTCACTCTCTTTGAATCTTCTTTATCATGCTAAGAGGAGCAGGAAAAAGCAAAAAATTTCAGACTTGCACCTTGCAATGCGGAGAAATTACTGTTTGTGCATTTACAATATTCATTGATTTTTGCCATTGAAAAACATCATGTTATTCATATACCAGAAATGTTTGAAGCTACTGACTGAATGAAAGGAACTGGCATCTCACTCTCTTTGAATCTTCTTTATCATGCTAAGAGGAGCAGGAAAAAGCAAAAAATTTCAGAATTGCACCTTGCAATGCGGAGAAATTACTGTTTGTGCATTTACAATATTCATTGATTTTTGCCATTGAAAAACGTCCAGAAATGATTGAAGGTACTGACTGAATGAAAGGAGCTGGCATCTCACTCTCTTTGAATCTTCTTTATCATTCTAAGAGGAGCAGGAAAAAGCAAAAAATTTCAGAATTGCACCTTGCAATGCGGAGAAATTACTGTTTGTGCATTTACAATATTCATTGATTTTTGCCATTGAAAAACGTCCAGAAATGATTGAAGCTACTGACTCAATGAATGGAGCTGGCATCTCACTCTCTTTGAATCTTCTTTATCATGCTAAGAGGAGCAGGAAAAAGCAAAAAATTTCAGAATTGCACCTTGCAATGCGGAGAAATTACAGTTTGTGCATTTACAATATTCATTGATTTTTGCCATTGAAAAACGTCCAGAAATGATTGAAGCTACTGACTGAATGAAAGGAGCTGGCATCTCACTCTCTTTGAATCTTCTTTATCATGCTAAGAGGAGCAGGAAAAAGCAAAAAATTTCAGAATTGCACCTTGCAATGCGGAGAAATTACTGTTTGTGCATTTACAATATTCGTTGATTTTTGCCATTGAAAAACGTCCAGAAATGATTGAAGCTACTGACTGAATGAAAGGAGCTGGCATCTCACTCTCTTTGAATCTTCTTTATCATGCTAAGAGGAGCAGGAAAAAGCAAAAAATTTCAGAATTGCACCTTGCAATGTGGAGAAATTACAGTTTGTGCATTTACAATATTCATTGATTTTTGCCATTGAAAAACGTCCAGAAATGATTGAAGCTACTGACTGAATGAAAGGAGCTGGCATCTCACTCTCTTTGAATCTTCTTTATCATGCTAAGAGGAGCAGGAAAAAGCAAAAAATTTCAGAATTGCACCTTGCAATGCGGAGAAATTACTGTTTGTGCATTTACAATATTCATTGATTTTTGCCATTGAAAAACATGTTATTCATATACCAGAAATGTTTGAAGCTCCTGACTGAATGAAAGGAGCTGGCACCTCACTCTCTTTGAATCTTCTTTATCATGCTAAGAGGAGCAGGAAAAAGCAAAAAATTTCAGAATTGCACCTTGCAATGCGGAGAAATTACTGTTTGTGCATTTACAATATTTATTGATTTTTGCCATTGAAAAACGTCCAGAAATGATTGAAGCTACTGACTGAATGAAAGGAGCTGGCATCTCACTCTCTTTGAATCTTCTTTATCATGCTAAGAGGAGCAGGAAAAAGCAAAAAATTTCAGAATTGCACCTTGCAATGCGGAGAAATTACTGTTTGTGCATTTACAATATTCATTGATTTTTGCCATTGAAAAATGTCCAGAAATGATTGAAGCTACTGACTGAATGAAAGGAGCTGGCATCTCACTCTCTTTGAATCTTCTTTATCATGCTAAGAGGAGCAGGAAAAAGCAAAAAATTTCAGAATTGCGCCTTGCAATGCGGAGAAATTACTGTTTGTGCATTTACAAAATTCATTGATTTTTGCCATTGAAAAACATCATGTTATTCATATACCAGAAATGATTGAAGCTACTGACTGAAGGAAAGGAGCTGGCATCTCACTCTCTTTGAATCTTCTTTATCATGCTAAGAGGAGCAGGAAAAAGCAAAAAATTTCAGAATTGCACCTTGCAATGCGGAGAAATTACTGTTTGTGCATTTACAATATTCATTGATTTTTGCCATTGAAAAACGTCCAGAAATGATTGAAGCTACTGACTGAATGAAAGGAGCTGGCATCTCACTCTCTTTGAATCTTCTTTATCATGCTAAGAGGAGCAGGAAAAAGCAAAAAATTTCAGACTTGCACCTTGCAATGCGGAGAAATTACTGTTTGTGCATTTACAATATTCATTGATTTTTGCCATTGAAAAACATCATGTTATTCATATACCAGAAATGTTTGAAGCTACTGACTGAATGAAAGGAACTGGCATCTCACTCTCTTTGAATCTTCTTTATCATGCTAAGAGGAGCAGGAAAAAGCAAAAAATTTCAGAATTGCACCTTGCAATGCGGAGAAATTACTGTTTGTGCATTTACAATATTCATTGATTTTTGCCATTGAAAAACGTCCAGAAATGATTGAAGGTACTGACTGAATGAAAGGAGCTGGCATCTCACTCTCTTTGAATCTTCTTTATCATTCTAAGAGGAGCAGGAAAAAGCAAAAAATTTCAGAATTGCACCTTGCAATGCGGAGAAATTACTGTTTGTGCATTTACAATATTCATTGATTTTTGCCATTGAAAAACGTCCAGAAATGATTGAAGCTACTGACTCAATGAATGGAGCTGGCATCTCACTCTCTTTGAATCTTCTTTATCATGCTAAGAGGAGCAGGAAAAAGCAAAAAATTTCAGAATTGCACCTTGCAATGCGGAGAAATTACAGTTTGTGCATTTACAATATTCATTGATTTTTGCCATTGAAAAACGTCCAGAAATGATTGAAGCTACTGACTGAATGAAAGGAGCTGGCATCTCACTCTCTTTGAATCTTCTTTATCATGCTAAGAGGAGCAGGAAAAAGCAAAAAATTTCAGAATTGCACCTTGCAATGCGGAGAAATTACTGTTTGTGCATTTACAATATTCGTTGATTTTTGCCATTGAAAAACGTCCAGAAATGATTGAAGCTACTGACTGAATGAAAGGAGCTGGCATCTCACTCTCTTTGAATCTTCTTTACCATGCTAAGAGGAGCAGGAAAAAGCAAAAAATTTCAGAATTGCACCTTGCAATGCGGAGAAATTACAGTTTGTGCATTTACAATATTCATTGATTTTTGCCATTGAAAAACGTCCAGAAATGATTGAAGCTACTGACTGAATGAAAGGAGCTGGCATCTCACTCTCTTTGAATCTTCTTTATCATGCTAAGAGGAGCAGGAAAAAGCAAAAAATTTCAGAATTGCACCTTGCAATGCGGAGAAATTACTGTTTGTGCATTTACAATATTCATTGATTTTTGCCATTGAAAAACATGTTATTCATATACCAGAAATGTTTGAAGCTCCTGACTGAATGAAAGGAGCTGGCACCTCACTCTCTTTGAATCTTCTTTATCATGCTAAGAGGAGCAGGAAAAAGCAAAAAATTTCAGAATTGCACCTTGCAATGCGGAGAAATTACTGTTTGTGCATTTACAATATTCATTGATTTTTGCCATTGAAAAACGTCCAGAAATGATTGAAGCTACTGACTGAATGAAAGGAGCTGGCATCTCACTCTCTTTGAATCTTCTTTATCATGCTAAGAGGAGCAGGAAAAAGCAAAAAATTTCAGAATTGCACCTTGCAATGCGGAGAAATTACTGTTTGTGCATTTACAATATTCATTGATTTTTGCCATTGAAAAATGTCCAGAAATGATTGAAGCTACTGACTGAATGAAAGGAGC
Organism: Phyllobates terribilis; assembly: GCF_046119375.1. Classification (NCBI taxonomy): domain Eukaryota; kingdom Metazoa; phylum Chordata; class Amphibia; order Anura; family Dendrobatidae; genus Phyllobates; species Phyllobates terribilis. The sequence continues at coordinate 16,546 of NW_027365131.1, read as the reverse complement.
TGGCATCTCACTCTCTTTGAATCTTCTTTATCATGCTAAGAGGAGCAGGAAAAAGCAAAAAATTTCAGAATTGCGCCTTGCAATGCGGAGAAATTACTGTTTGTGCATTTACAAAATTCATTGATTTTTGCCATTGAAAAACATCATGTTATTCATATACCAGAAATGATTGAAGCTACTGACTGAAGGAAAGGAGCTGGCATCTCACTCTCTTTGAATCTTCTTTATCATGCTAAGAGGAGCAGGAAAAAGCAAAAAATTTCAGAATTGCACCTTGCAATGCGGAGAAATTACTGTTTGTGCATTTACAATATTCATTGATTTTTGCCATTGAAAAACGTCCAGAAATGATTGAAGCTACTGACTGAATGAAAGGAGCTGGCATCTCACTCTCTTTGAATCTTCTTTATCATGCTAAGAGGAGCAGGAAAAAGCAAAAAATTTCAGAATTGCTCCTTGCAATGCGGAGAAATTACTGTTTGTGCATTTACAATATTCATTGATTTTTGCGATTGAAAAACATCATGTTATTCATATACCAGAAATGATTGAAGCTACTGACTGAATGAAAGGAGCTGGCATCTCATTCTCTTTGAATCTTCTTTATCATGCTAAGAGGAGCAGGAAAAAGTAAAAAATTTCAGAATTGCACCTTGCAATGCGGAGAAATTACTGTTTGTGCATTTACAATATTCAATGATTTTTGCCATTGAAAAACGTCCAGAAATGATTGAAGCTACTGACTGAATGAAAGGAGCTGGCATCTCACTCTCTTTGAATCTTGTTTATCATGCTAAGAGGAGCAGGAAAAAGCAAAAAATTTCAGAATTGCACCTTGCAATGCGGAGAAATTACTGTTTGTGCATTTACAATATTCATTGATTTTTGCCATTGAAAAACGTCCAGAAATGATTGAAGCTACTGACTGAATGAAAGGAGCTGGCATCTCACTCTCTTTGAATCTTCTTTATCATGCTAAGAGGAGCAGGAAAAAGCCAAAAATTTCAGAATTGCACCTTGCAATGCGGAGAAATTACTGTTTGTGCATTTACAATATTCATTGATTTTTGCTATTGAAAAACATCATGTTATTCATATACCAGAAATGATTGAAGCTACTGACTGAATGAAAGGAGCTGGCATCTCACTCTCTTTGAATCTTCTTTATCATGCTAAGAGGAGCAGGAAAAAGCAAAAAATTTCAGAATTGCACCTTGCAATGCGGAGAAATTGCAGTTTGTGCATTTACAATATTCATTGATTTTTGCCATTGAAAAACGTCCAGAAATGATTGAAGCTACTGACTGAATGAAAGGAGCTGGCATCTCACTCTCTTTGAATCTTCTTTATCATGCTAAGAGGAGCAGGAAAAAGCAAAAAATTTCAGAATTGCACCTTGCAATGCGGAGAAATTACTGTTTGTGCATTTACAATATTCATTGATTTTTGCCATTGAAAAACATCATGTTATTCATATACCAGAAATGATTGAAGCTACTGACTGAATGAAAGGAGCTGGCATCTCACTCTCTTTGAATCTTCTTTATCATGCTAAGAGGAGCAGGAAAAAGCAAAAAATTTCAGAATTGCACCTTGCAATGCGGAGAAATTGCAGTTTGTGCATTTACAATATTCATTGATTTTTGCCATTGAAAAACGTCCAGAAATGATTGAAGCTACTGACTGAATGAAAGGAGCTGGCATCTCACTCTCTTTGAATCTTCTTTATCATGCTAAGAGGAGCAGGAAAAAGCAAAAAATTTCAGAATTGCACCTTGCAATGCGGAGAAATTACTGTTTGTGCATTTTCAATATTCATTGATTTTTGCCATTGAAAAATGTCCAGAAATGAATGAAGCTACTGACTGAATGAAAGGAGCTGGCATCTCACTCTCTTTGAATCTTCTTTATCATGCTAAGAGGAGCAGGAAAAAGCAAAAAATTTCAGAATTGCACCTTGCAATGCGGAGAAATTACTGTTTGTGCATTTACAATATTCATTGATTTTTGCCATTGAAAAATGTCCAGAAATGATTGAAGCTACTGACTGAATGAAAGGAGCTGGCATCTCACTCTCTTTGAATCTTCTTTATCATGCTAAGAGGAGCAGGAAAAAGCAAAAAATTTCAGAATTGCGCCTTGCAATGCGGAGAAATTACTGTTTGTGCATTTACAAAATTCATTGATTTTTGCCATTGAAAAACATCATGTTATTCATATACCAGAAATGATTGAAGCTACTGACTGAAGGAAAGGATCTGGCATCTCACTCTCTTTGAATCTTCTTTGTCATGCCAAGAGGAGCAGGAAAAAGCAAAAAATTTCAGAATTGCACCTTGCAATGCGGAGAAATTACTGTTTGTGCATTTACAATATTCATTGATTTTTGCCATTGAAAAACGTCCAGAAATGATTGAAGCTACTGACTGAATGAAAGGAGCTGGCATCTCACTCTCTTTGAATCTTCTTTATCATGCTAAGAGGAGCAGGAAAAAGCAAAAAATTTCAGAATTGCTCCTTGCAATGCGGAGAAATTACTGTTTGTGCATTTACAATATTCATTGATTTTTGCGATTGAAAAACATCATGTTATTCATATACCAGAAATGATTGAAGCTACTGACTGAATGAAAGGAGCTGGCATCTCATTCTCTTTGAATCTTCTTTATCATGCTAAGAGGAGCAGGAAAAAGTAAAAAATTTCAGAATTGCACCTTGCAATGCGGAGAAATTACTGTTTGTGCATTTACAATATTCAATGATTTTTGCCATTGAAAAACGTCCAGAAATGATTGAAGCTACTGACTGAATGAAAGGAGCTGGCATCTCACTCTCTTTGAATCTTGTTTATCATGCTAAGAGGAGCAGGAAAAAGCAAAAAATTTCAGAATTGCACCTTGCAATGCGGAGAAATTACTGTTTGTGCATTTACAATATTCATTGATTTTTGCCATTGAAAAACGTCCAGAAATGATTGAAGCTACTGACTGAATGAAAGGAGCTGGCATCTCACTCTCTTTGAATCTTCTTTATCATGCTAAGAGGAGCAGGAAAAAGCCAAAAATTTCAGAATTGCACCTTGCAATGCGGAGAAATTACTGTTTGTGCATTTACAATATTCATTGATTTTTGCTATTGAAAAACATCATGTTATTCATATACCAGAAATGATTGAAGCTACTGACTGAATGAAAGGAGCTGGCATCTCACTCTCTTTGAATCTTCTTTATCATGCTAAGAGGAGCAGGAAAAAGCAAAAAATTTCAGAATTGCACCTTGCAATGCGGAGAAATTGCAGTTTGTGCATTTACAATATTCATTGATTTTTGCCATTGAAAAACGTCCAGAAATAATTGAAGCTACTGACTGAATGAAAGGAGCTGGCATCTCACTCTCTTTGAATCTTCTTTATCATGCTAAGAGGAGCAGGAAAAAGCAAAAAATTTCAGAATTGCACCTTGCAATGCGGAGAAATTACTGTTTGTGCATTTACAATATTCATTGATTTTTGCCATTGAAAAACATCATGTTATTCATATACCAGAAATGATTGAAGCTACTGACTGAATGAAAGGAGCTGGCATCTCACTCTCTTTGAATCTTCTTTATCATGCTAAGAGGAGCAGGAAAAAGCAAAAAATTTCAGAATTGCACCTTGCAATGCGGAGAAATTGCAGTTTGTGCATTTACAATATTCATTGATTTTTGCCATTGAAAAACGTCCAGAAATGATTGAAGCTACTGACTGAATGAAAGGAGCTGGCATCTCACTCTCTTTGAATCTTCTTTATCATGCTAAGAGGAGCAGGAAAAAGCAAAAAATTTCAGAATTGCACCTTGCAATGCGGAGAAATTACTGTTTGTGCATTTACAATATTCATTGATTTTTGCCATTGAAAAATGTCCAGAAATGATTGAAGCTACTGACTGAATGAAAGGAGCTGGCATCTCACTCTCTTTGAATCTTCTTTATCATGCTAAGAGGAGCAGGAAAAAGCAAAAAATTTCAGAATTGCACCTTGCAATGCGGAGAAATTACTGTTTGTGCATTTACAATATTCATTGATTTTTGCCATTGAAAAATGTCCAGAAATGATTGAAGCTACTGACTGAATGAAAGGAGCTGGCATCTCACTCTCTTTGAATCTTCTTTATCATGCTAAGAGGAGCAGGAAAAAGCAAAAAATTTCAGAATTGCGCCTTGCAATGCGGAGAAATTACTGTTTGTGCATTTACAAAATTCATTGATTTTTGCCATTGAAAAACATCATGTTATTCATATACCAGAAATGATTGAAGCTACTGACTGAAGGAAAGGATCTGGCATCTCACTCTCTTTGAATCTTCTTTGTCATGCCAAGAGGAGCAGGAAAAAGCAAAAAATTTCAGAATTGCACCTTGCAATGCGGAGAAATTACTGTTTGTGCATTTACAATATTCATTGATTTTTGCCATTGAAAAACGTCCAGAAATGATTGAAGCTACTGACTGAATGAAAGGAGCTGGCATCTCACTCTCTTTGAATCTTCTTTATCATGCTAAGAGGAGCAGGAAAAAGCAAAAAATTTCAGAATTGCTCCTTGCAATGCGGAGAAATTACTGTTTGTGCATTTACAATATTCATTGATTTTTGCGATTGAAAAACATCATGTTATTCATATACCAGAAATGATTGAAGCTACTGACTGAATGAAAGGAGCTGGCATCTCATTCTCTTTGAATCTTCTTTATCATGCTAAGAGGAGCAGGAAAAAGTAAAAAATTTCAGAATTGCACCTTGCAATGCGGAGAAATTACTGTTTGTGCATTTACAATATTCAATGATTTTTGCCATTGAAAAACGTCCAGAAATGATTGAAGCTACTGACTGAATGAAAGGAGCTGGCATCTCACTCTCTTTGAATCTTGTTTATCATGCTAAGAGGAGCAGGAAAAAGCAAAAAATTTCAGAATTGCACCTTGCAATGCGGAGAAATTACTGTTTGTGCATTTACAATATTCATTGATTTTTGCCATTGAAAAACGTCCAGAAATGATTGAAGCTACTGACTGAATGAAAGGAGCTGGCATCTCACTCTCTTTGAATCTTCTTTATCATGCTAAGAGGAGCAGGAAAAAGCCAAAAATTTCAGAATTGCACCTTGCAATGCGGAGAAATTACTGTTTGTGCATTTACAATATTCATTGATTTTTGCTATTGAAAAACATCATGTTATTCATATACCAGAAATGATTGAAGCTACTGACTGAATGAAAGGAGCTGGCATCTCACTCTCTTTGAATCTTCTTTATCATGCTAAGAGGAGCAGGAAAAAGCAAAAAATTTCAGAATTGCACCTTGCAATGCGGAGAAATTGCAGTTTGTGCATTTACAATATTCATTGATTTTTGCCATTGAAAAACGTCCAGAAATAATTGAAGCTACTGACTGAATGAAAGGAGCTGGCATCTCACTCTCTTTGAATCTTCTTTATCATGCTAAGAGGAGCAGGAAAAAGCAAAAAATTTCAGAATTGCACCTTGCAATGCGGAGAAATTACTGTTTGTGCATTTACAATATTCATTGATTTTTGCCATTGAAAAACATCATGTTATTCATATACCAGAAATGATTGAAGCTACTGACTGAATGAAAGGAGCTGGCATCTCACTCTCTTTGAATCTTCTTTATCATGCTAAGAGGAGCAGGAAAAAGCAAAAAATTTCAGAATTGCACCTTGCAATGCGGAGAAATTGCAGTTTGTGCATTTACAATATTCATTGATTTTTGCCATTGAAAAACGTCCAGAAATGATTGAAGCTACTGACTGAATGAAAGGAGCTGGCATCTCACTCTCTTTGAATCTTCTTTATCATGCTAAGAGGAGCAGGAAAAAGCAAAAAATTTCAGAATTGCACCTTGCAATGCGGAGAAATTACTGTTTGTGCATTTACAATATTCATTGATTTTTGCCATTGAAAAATGTCCAGAAATGATTGAAGCTACTGACTGAATGAAAGGAGCTGGCATCTCACTCTCTTTGAATCTTCTTTATCATGCTAAGAGGAGCAGGAAAAAGCAAAAAATTTCAGAATTGCACCTTGCAATGCGGAGAAATTACTGTTTGTGCATTTACAATATTCATTGATTTTTGCCATTGAAAAATGTCCAGAAATGATTGAAGCTACTGACTGAATGAAAGGAGCTGGCATCTCACTCTCTTTGAATCTTCTTTATCATGCTAAGAGGAGCAGGAAAAAGCAAAAAATTTCAGAATTGCGCCTTGCAATGCGGAGAAATTACTGTTTGTGCATTTACAAAATTCATTGATTTTTGCCATTGAAAAACATCATGTTATTCATATACCAGAAATGATTGAAGCTACTGACTGAAGGAAAGGATCTGGCATCTCACTCTCTTTGAATCTTCTTTGTCATGCCAAGAGGAGCAGGAAAAAGCAAAAAATTTCAGAATTGCACCTTGCAATGCGGAGAAATTACTGTTTGTGCATTTACAATATTCATTGATTTTTGCCATTGAAAAACGTCCAGAAATGATTGAAGCTACTGACTGAATGAAAGGAGCTGGCATCTCACTCTCTTTGAATCTTCTTTATCATGCTAAGAGGAGCAGGAAAAAGCAAAACATTTCAGAATTGCACCTTGCAATGCGGAGAAATTACTGTTTGTGCATTTACAATATTCATTGATTTTTGCGATTGAAAAACATCATGTTATTCATATACCAGAAATGATTGAAGCTACTGACTGAATGAAAGGAGCTGGCATCTCACTCTCTTTGAATCTTCTTTATCATGCTAAGAGGAGCAGGAAAAAGTAAAAAATTTCAGAATTGCACCTTGCAATGCGGAGAAATTACTGTTTGTGCATTTACAATATTCAATGATTTTTGCCATTGAAAAACGTCCAGAAATGATTGAAGCTACTGACTGAATGAATGGAGCTGGCATCTCACTCTCTTTGAATCTTCTTTATCATGCTAAGAGGAGCAGGAAAAAGCAAAAAATTTCAGAATTGCACCTTGCAATGCGGAGAAATTACTGTTTGTGCATTTACAATATTCATTGATTTTTGCCATTGAAAAACGTCCAGAAATGATTGAAGCTACTGACTGAATGAAAGGAGCTGGCATCTCACTCTCTTTGAATCTTCTTTATCATGCTAAGAGGAGCAGGAAAAAGCAAAAAATTTCAGAATTGCACCTTGCAATGCGGAGAAATTACTGTTTGTGCATTTACAATATTCATTGATTTTTGCCATTGAAAAATGTCCAGAAATGATTGAAGCTACTGACTGAATGAAAGGAGCTGGCATCTCACTCTCTTTGAATATTCTTTATCATGCTAAGAGGAGCAGGAAAAAGCAAAAAATTTCAGAATTGCGCCTTGCAATGCGGAGAAATTACTGTTTGTGCATTTACAAAATTCATTGATTTTTGCCATTGAAAAACATCATGTTATTCATATACCAGAAATGATTGAAGCTACTGACTGAAGGAAAGGATCTGGCATCTCACTCTCTTTGAATCTTCTTTGTCATGCTAAGAGGAGCAGGAAAAAGCAAAAAATTTCAGAATTGCACCTTGCAATGCGGAGAAATTACTGTTTGTGCATTTACAATATTCATTGATTTTTGCCATTGAAAAACGTCCAGAAATGATTGAAGCTACTGACTGAATGAAAGGAGCTGGCATCTCACTCTCTTTGAATCTTCTTTATCATGCTAAGAGGAGCAGGAAAAAGCAAAACATTTCAGAATTGCACCTTGCAATGCGGAGAAATTACTGTTTGTGCTTTTACAATATTCATTGATTTTTGCGATTGAAAAACATCATGTTATTCATATACCAGAAATGATTGAAGCTACTGACTGAATGAAAGGAGCTGGCATCTCACTCTCTTTGAATCTTCTTTATCATGCTAAGAGGAGCAGGAAAAAGTAAAAAATTTCAGAATTGCACCTTGCAATGCGGAGAAATTACTGTTTGTGCATTTACAATATTCAATGATTTTTGCCATTGAAAAACGTCCAGAAATGATTGAAGCTACTGACTGAATGAAAGGAGCTGGCATCTCACTCTCTTTGAATCTTCTTTATCATGCTAAGAGGAGCAGGAAAAAGCAAAAAATTTCAGAATTGCACCTTGCAATGCGGAGAAATTACTGTTTGTGCATTTACAATATTCATTGATTTTTGCCATTGAAAAACATCATGTTATTCATATACCAGAAATGATTGAAGCTACTGACTGAATGAAAGGAGCTGGCATCTCACTCTCTTTGAATCTTCTTTATCATGCTAAGAGGAGCAGGAAAAAGCAAAAAATTTCAGAATTGCACCTTGCAATGCGGAGAAATTGCAGTTTGTGCATTTACAATATTCATTGATTTTTGCCATTGAAAAACGTCCAGAAATGATTGAAGCTACTGACTGAATGAAAGGAGCTGGCATCTCACTCTCTTTGAATCTTCTTTATCATGCTAAGAGGAGCAGGAAAAAGCAAAAAATTTCAGAATTTCACCTTGCAATGCGGAGAAATTACTGTTTGTGCATTTACAATATTCATTGATTTTTGCCATTGAAAAACGTCCAGAAATGATTGAAGCTACTGACTGAATGAAAGGAGCTGGCATCTCACTCTCTTTGAATCTTCTTTATCATGCTAAGAGGAGCAGGAAAAAGCAAAAAATTTCAGAATTGCACCTTGCAATGCGGAGAAATTACTGTTTGTGCATTTACAATATTCATTGATTTTTGCCATTGAAAAATGTCCAGAAATGATTGAAGCTACTGACTGAATGAAAGGAGCTGGCATCTCACTCTCTTTGAATCTTCTTTATCATGCTAAGAGGAGCAGGAAAAAGCAAAAAATTTCAGAATTGCGCCTTGCAATGCGGAGAAATTACTGTTTGTGCATTTACAAAATTCAGTGATTTTTGCCATTGAAAAACATCATGTTATTCATATACCAGAAATGATTGAAGCTACTGACTGAAGGAAAGGATCTGGCATCTCACTCTCTTTGAATCTTCTTTGTCATGCTAAGAGGAGCAGGAAAAAGCAAAAAATTTCAGAATTGCACCTTGCAATGCGGAGAAATTACTGTTTGTGCATTTACAATATTCATTGATTTTTGCCATTGAAAAACGTCCAGAAATGATTGAAGCTACTGACTGAATGAAAGGAGCTGGCATCTCACTCTCTTTGAATCTTCTTTATCATGCTAAGAGGAGCAGGAAAAAGCAAAACATTTCAGAATTGCACCTTGCAATGCGGAGAAATTACTGTTTGTGCATTTACAATATTCATTGATTTTTGCGATTGAAAAACATCATGTTATTCATATACCAGAAATGATTGAAGCTACTGACTGAATGAAAGGAGCTGGCATCTCACTCTCTTTGAATCTTCTTTATCATGCTAAGAGGAGCAGGAAAAAGTAAAAAATTTCAGAATTGCACCTTGCAATGCGGAGAAATTACTGTTTGTGCATTTACAATATTCAATGATTTTTGCCATTGAAAAACGTCCAGAAATGATTGAAGCTACTGACTGAATGAAAGGAGCTGGCATCTCACTCTCTTTGAATCTTCTTTATCATGCTAAGAGGAGCAGGAAAAAGCAAAAAATTTCAGAATTGCACCTTGCAATGCGGAGAAATTACTGTTTGTGCATTTACAATATTCATTGATTTTTGCCATTGAAAAACGTCCAGAAATGATTGAAGCTACTGACTGAATGAAAGGAGCTGGCATCTCACTCTCTTTGAATCTTCTTTATCATGCTAAGAGGAGCAGGAAAAAGCAAAAAATTTCAGAATTGCACCTTGCAATGCGGAGAAATTACTGTTTGTGCATTTACAATATTCATTGATTTTTGCCATTGAAAAACATCATGTTATTCATATACCAGAAATGATTGAAGCTACTGACTGAATGAAAGGAGCTGGCATCTCACTCTCTTTGAATCTTCTTTATCATGCTAAGAGGAGCAGGAAAAAGTAAAAAATTTCAGAATTGCACCTTGCAATGCGGAGAAATTACTGTTTGTGCATTTATAATATTCAATGATTTTTGCCATTGAAAAACGTCCAGAAATGATTGAAGCTACTGACTGAACGAAAGGAGCTGGCATCTCACTCTCTTTGAATCTTCTTTATCATGCTAAGAGTAGCAGGAAAAAGCAAAAAATTTCAGAATTGCACCTTGCAATGCGGAGAAATTACTGTTTGTGCATTTACAATATTCATTGATTTTTGCCATTGAAAAACATCATGTTATTCATATACCAGAAATGTTTGAAGCTACTGACTGAATGAAAGGAGCTGGCATCTCACTCTCTTTGAATCTTCTTTATCATGCTAAGAGGAGCAGGAAAAAGCAAAAAATTTCAGAATTGCACCTTGCAATGCGGAGAAATTACTGTTTGTGCATTTACAATATTCAATGATTTTTGCCATTGAAAAACGTCCAGAAATGATTGAAGCTACTGACTGAATGAAAGGAGCTGGCATCTCACTCTCTTTGAATCTTCTTTATCATGCTAAGAGGAGCAGGAAAAAGCAAAAAATTTCAGAATTGCACCTTGCAATGCGGAGAAATTACTGTTTGTGCATTTACAATATTCATTGATTTTTGCCATTGAAAAACATGTTATTCATATACCAGAAATGTTTGAAGCTCCTGACTGAATGAAAGGAGCTGGCACCTCACTCTCTTTGAATCTTCTTTATCATGCTAAGAGGAGCAGGAAAAAGCAAAAAATTTCAGAATTGCACCTTGCAATGCGGAGAAATTACTGTTTGTGCATTTACAATATTCATTGATTTTTGCCATTGAAAAACGTCCAGAAATGATTGAAGCTACTGACTGAATGAAAGGAGCTGGCATCTCACTCTCTTTGAATCTTCTTTATCATGCTAAGAGGAGCAGGAAAAAGCAAAAAATTTCAGAATTGCACCTTGCAATGCGGAGAAATTACTGTTTGTGCATTTACAATATTCATTGATTTTTGCCATTGAAAAATGTCCAGAAATGATTGAAGCTACTGACTGAATGATAGGAGCTGGCATCTCACTCTCTTTGAATCTTCTTTATCATGCTAAGAGGAGCAGGAAAAAGCAAAAAATTTCAGAATTGCGCCTTGCAATGCGGAGAAATTACTGTTTGTGCATTTACAAAATTCATTGATTTTTGCCATTGAAAAACATCATGTTATTCATATACCAGAAATGATTGAAGCTACTGACTGAAGGAAAGGAGCTGGCATCTCACTCTCTTTGAATCTTCTTTATCATGCTAAGAGGAGCAGGAAAAAGCAAAAAATTTCAGAATTGCACCTTGCAATGCGGAGAAATTACTGTTTGTGCATTTACAATATTCATTGATTTTTGCCATTGAAAAACGTCCAGAAATGATTGAAGCTACTGACTGAATGAAAGGAGCTGGCATCTCACTCTCTTTGAATCTTCTTTATCATGCTAAGAGGAGCAGGAAAAAGCAAAAAATTTCAGACTTGCACCTTGCAATGCGGAGAAATTACTGTTTGTGCATTTACAATATTCATTGATTTTTGCCATTGAAAAACATCATGTTATTCATATACCAGAAATGTTTGAAGCTACTGACTGAATGAAAGGAACTGGCATCTCACTCTCTTTGAATCTTCTTTATCATGCTAAGAGGAGCAGGAAAAAGCAAAAAATTTCAGAATTGCACCTTGCAATGCGGAGAAATTACTGTTTGTGCATTTACAATATTCATTGATTTTTGCCATTGAAAAACGTCCAGAAATGATTGAAGGTACTGACTGAATGAAAGGAGCTGGCATCTCACTCTCTTTGAATCTTCTTTATCATTCTAAGAGGAGCAGGAAAAAGCAAAAAATTTCAGAATTGCACCTTGCAATGCGGAGAAATTACTGTTTGTGCATTTACAATATTCATTGATTTTTGCCATTGAAAAACGTCCAGAAATGATTGAAGCTACTGACTCAATGAATGGAGCTGGCATCTCACTCTCTTTGAATCTTCTTTATCATGCTAAGAGGAGCAGGAAAAAGCAAAAAATTTCAGAATTGCACCTTGCAATGCGGAGAAATTACAGTTTGTGCATTTACAATATTCATTGATTTTTGCCATTGAAAAACGTCCAGAAATGATTGAAGCTACTGACTGAATGAAAGGAGCTGGCATCTCACTCTCTTTGAATCTTCTTTATCATGCTAAGAGGAGCAGGAAAAAGCAAAAAATTTCAGAATTGCACCTTGCAATGCGGAGAAATTACTGTTTGTGCATTTACAATATTCGTTGATTTTTGCCATTGAAAAACGTCCAGAAATGATTGAAGCTACTGACTGAATGAAAGGAGCTGGCATCTCACTCTCTTTGAATCTTCTTTATCATGCTAAGAGGAGCAGGAAAAAGCAAAAAATTTCAGAATTGCACCTTGCAATGCGGAGAAATTACAGTTTGTGCATTTACAATATTCATTGATTTTTGCCATTGAAAAACGTCCAGAGATGATTGAAGCTACTGACTGAATGAAAGGAGCTGGCATCTCACTCTCTTTGAATCTTCTTTATCATGCTAAGAGGAGCAGGAAAAAGCAAAAAATTTCAGAATTGCACCTTGCAATGCGGAGAAATTACTGTTTGTGCATTTACAATATTCATTGATTTTTGCCATTGAAAAACATGTTATTCATATACCAGAAATGTTTGAAGCTCCTGACTGAATGAAAGGAGCTGGCACCTCACTCTCTTTGAATCTTCTTTATCATGCTAAGAGGAGCAGGAAAAAGCAAAAAATTTCAGAATTGCACCTTGCAATGCGGAGAAATTACTGTTTGTGCATTTACAATATTCATTGATTTTTGCCATTGAAAAACGTCCAGAAATGATTGAAGCTACTGACTGAATGAAAGGAGCTGGCATCTCACTCTCTTTGAATCTTCTTTATCATGCTAAGAGGAGCAGGAAAAAGCAAAAAAATTCAGAATTGCACCTTGCAATGCGGAGAAATTACTGTTTGTGCATTTACAATATTCATTGATTTTTGCCATTGAAAAATGTCCAGAAATGATTGAAGCTACTGACTGAATGAAAGGAGCTGGCATCTCACTCTCTTTGAATCTTCTTTATCATGCTAAGAGGAGCAGGAAAAAGCAAAAAATTTCAGAATTGCGCCTTGCAATGCGGAGAAATTACTGTTTGTGCATTTACAAAATTCATTGATTTTTGCCATTGAAAAACATCATGTTATTCATATACCAGAAATGATTGAAGCTACTGACTGAAGGAAAGGAGCTGGCATCTCACTCTCTTTGAATCTTCTTTATCATGCTAAGAGGAGCAGGAAAAAGCAAAAAATTTCAGAATTGCACCTTGCAATGCGGAGAAATTACTGTTTGTGCATTTACAATATTCATTGATTTTTGCCATTGAAAAACGTCCAGAAATGATTGAAGCTACTGACTGAATGAAAGGAGCTGGCATCTCACTCTCTTTGAATCTTCTTTATCATGCTAAGAGGAGCAGGAAAAAGCAAAAAATTTCAGAATTGCTCCTTGCAATGCGGAGAAATTACTGTTTGTGTATTTACAATATTCATTGATTTTTGCGATTGAAAAACATCATGTTATTCATATACCAGAAATGATTGAAGCTACTGACTGAATGAAAGGAGCTGGCATCTCATTCTCTTTGAATCTTCTTTATCATGCTAAGAGGAGCAGGAAAAAGTAAAAAATTTCAGAATTGCACCTTGCAATGCGGAGAAATTACTGTTTGTGCATTTACAATATTCAATGATTTTTGCCATTGAAAAACGTCCAGAAATGATTGAAGCTACTGACTGAATGAAAGGAGCTGGCATCTCACTCTCTTTGAATCTTGTTTATCATGCTAAGAGGAGCAGGAAAAAGCAAAAAATTTCAGAATTGCACCTTGCAATGCGGAGAAATTACTGTTTGTGCATTTACAATATTCATTGATTTTTGCCATTGAAAAACGTCCAGAAATGATTGAAGCTACTGACTGAATGAAAGGAGCTGGCATCTCACTCTCTTTGAATCTTCTTTATCATGCTAAGAGGAGCAGGAAAAAGCCAAAAATTTCAGAATTGCACCTTGCAATGCGGAGAAATTACTGTTTGTGCATTTACAATATTCATTGATTTTTGCTATTGAAAAACATCATGTTATTCATATACCAGAAATGATTGAAGCTACTGACTGAATGAAAGGAGCTGGCATCTCACTCTCTTTGAATCTTCTTTATCATGCTAAGAGGAGCAGGAAAAAGCAAAAAATTTCAGAATTGCACCTTGCAATGCGGAGAAATTGCAGTTTGTGCATTTACAATATTCATTGATTTTTGCCATTGAAAAACGTCCAGAAATGCTTGAAGCTACTGACTGAATGAAAGGAGCTGGCATCTCACTCTCTTTGAATCTTCTTTATCATGCTAAGAGGAGCAGGAAAAAGCAAAAAATTTCAGAATTGCACCTTGCAATGCGGAGAAATTACTGTTTGTGCATTTACAATATTCATTGATTTTTGCCATTGAAAAACATCATGTTATTCATATACCAGAAATGATTGAAGCTACTGACTGAATGAAAGGAGCTGGCATCTCACTCTCTTTGAATCTTCTTTATCATGCTAAGAGGAGCAGGAAAAAGCAAAAAATTTCAGAATTGCACCTTGCAATGCGGAGAAATTACTGTTTGTGCATTTACAATATTCATTGATTTTTGCCATTGAAAAATGTCCAGAAATGATTGAAGCTACTGACTGAATGAAAGGAGCTGGCATCTCACTCTCTTTGAATCTTCTTTATCATGCTAAGAGGAGCAGGAAAAAGCAAAAAATTTCAGAATTGCGCCTTGCAATGCGGAGAAATTACTGTTTGTGCATTTACAAAATTCATTGATTTTTGCCATTGAAAAACATCATGTTATTCATATACCAGAAATGATTGAAGCTACTGACTGAAGGAAAGGATGTGGCATCTCACTCTCTTTGAATCTTCTTTGTCATGCTAAGAGGAGCAGGAAAAAGCAAAAAATTTCAGAATTGCACCTTGCAATGCGGAGAAATTACTGTTTGTGCATTTACAATATTCATTGATTTTTGCCATTGAAAAACGTCCAGAAATGATTGAAGCTACTGACTGAATGAAAGGAGCTGGCATCTCACTCTCTTTGAATCTTCTTTATCATGCTAAGAGGAGCAGGAAAAAGCAAAACATTTCAGAATTGCACCTTGCAATGCGGAGAAATTACTGTTTGTGCATTTACAATATTCATTGATTTTTGCGATTGAAAAACATCATGTTATTCATATACCAGAAATGATTGAAGCTACTGACTGAATGAAAGGAGCTGGCATCTCACTCTCTTTGAATCTTCTTTATCATGCTAAGAGGAGCAGGAAAAAGTAAAAAATTTCAGAATTGCACCTTGCAATGCGGAGAAATTACTGTTTGTGCATTTACAATATTCAATGATTTTTGCCATTGAAAAACGTCCAGAAATGATTGAAGCTACTGACTGAATGAAAGGAGCTGGCATCTCACTCTCTTTGAATCTTCTTTATCATGCTAAGAGGAGCAGGAAAAAGCAAAAAATTTCAGAATTGCACCTTGCAATGCGGAGAAATTACTGTTTGTGCATTTACAATATTCATTGATTTTTGCCATTGAAAAACGTCCAGAAATGATTGAAGCTACTGACTGAATGAAAGGAGCTGGCATCTCACTCTCTTTGAATCTTCTTTATCATGCTAAGAGGAGCAGGAAAAAGCAAAAAATTTCAGAATTGCACCTTGCAATGCGGAGAAATTACTGTTTGTGCATTTACAATATTCATTGATTTTTGCCATTGAAAAACGTCCAGAAATGATTGAAGCTACTGACTGAATGAAAGGAGCTGGCATCTCACTCTCTTTGAATCTTCTTTATCATGCTAAGAGGAGCAGGAAAAAGCAAAACATTTCAGAATTGCACCTTGCAATGCGGAGAAATTACTGTTTGTGCATTTACAATATTCATTGATTTTTGCGATTGAAAAACATCATGTTATTCATATACCAGAAATGATTGAAGCTACTGACTGAATGAAAGGAGCTGGCATCTCACTCTCTTTGAATCTTCTTTATCATGCTAAGAGGAGCAGGAAAAAGTAAAAAATTTCAGAATTGCACCTTGCAATGCGGAGAAATTACTGTTTGTGCATTTACAATATTCAATGATTTTTGCCATTGAAAAACGTCCAGAAATGATTGAAGCTACTGACTGAATGAAAGGAGCTGGCATCTCACTCTCTTTGAATCTTCTTTATCATGCTAAGAGGAGCAGGAAAAAGCAAAAAATTTCAGAATTGCACCTTGCAATGCGGAGAAATTACTGTTTGTGCATTTACAATATTCATTGATTTTTGCCATTGAAAAACGTCCAGAAATGATTGAAGCTACTGACTGAATGAAAGGAGCTGGCATCTCACTCTCTTTGAATCTTCTTTATCATGCTAAGAGGAGCAGGAAAAAGC